>NW_012110563.1:362218-404665 GCF_000951045.1 Mandrillus leucophaeus | reverse complement strand
TTGATGGGTGCAGCACACCAACATGGCACAAGTATACATATGTAACAAACCTGCATGTTATGCACATGTACCCTAAAACTTAAAGTATAATAATAATTAAAAAAATAAATAAATAAATAAATAAATAAAACGCTCCATGTCACCAAGGAAATGATATGTGTAAGCAATCATGGAGAATTAGAAAATGGTGGAATATTAAAGATGAATAAAAGTTTTCTTTATTTTCAAAAAAGAAGGTAAAATACTGCCTCACAAAGGGCATTGTTTATTCAGATTATAATCAATATCAAAATATGAAATTTCATTGCTAAAGGAAACTTTCATATTATATTCTACTTAGCAGTAATACCTATTTCCAGCAATTATCTTTTTGGTGTTTTATCTGTATAATTTTGTAATTGTGTAGGATTACTCTGAACAACTCTATAAAGGATTTATAACAGAAACAATCTTGCATATAATGAAGAAAATTTTTCATCAAATAACTACTGTTCAAGTATGTATAAGTTATAATAACTGGCTATTTTTAAAAGTAATTTACCTATTATTTGTAATTAGCCAAATGGTAATAGATTAAGATGCATAATGCCATTGGTTTTATAAAAGAATATATCCGAGTCAGAGGATAAATTGAAAATATATACACAGTGACCATTAATTGTCCACTCTTAGAAATTTTTGCCAAAATTTTAATTACACCTCAAGATTATCTTATATTCTTTGAGAGAAATTCATGAAGGAGATAGTGGTTAACAGAAGCAGATTCATCCTCAAATTTTGCATCTGAGCTTGGGCTAAGGGAAAAGCTGGTCTAAAATAACGTCTTTGGTGAAATCTATCACATATCTCCAGAAAATGCAAAGGCTTCATTAAATCTGAAATTCTCCATTAACTTCAGCAGCAGTACATTCCCTCTTTAATGTACTCCCCATTCCTCAAAACTGTGAATTTATAATGAAGTGGTTGTTGGCACAGTATACCTTAAAAAAGAGGCAGCCATAAACTCAAATAATATGGTAGTCAACAAATTTAACAGCATTTTATTTCAAGTAGCCTTTAAAGTGTTCCTTTGCAATGTAGCAACATAATGCAACTGTGGAACAAAAAACTTACCATGTCCACATATTATTTTAATACTACTTATTTAGTACCTCTGTAAGTATCATCAAGAGAAAGTCCTGAAGTCTGCTCCTTGATTAAACAGGACAGATTTCTATGGTAAAGTTATCATCATTGCATTTAACTTTGTACTGGAAATGTAACATCTGAAACAGCTTTTTGCTTTTAAAGAGGTAAGAGCTTCAGTAAGCATAATTTGAAAAGTCTAGAAACTTGGTGTATATTTGACTCATGCACTCAAAAATAGCATTTAGCTTATAGCAATGAAATCTCAGGAGGGTCATTACAAATTTTTGTAAGCTTATCATCAAAATTAGTGCCTAAGAGTTGTGTTGAAGAGAAGCAAATTTTGGTTCAATATAAGGATAAATGAATTCTACATGGCATACTGTATACGATAAAAGGAAGACACTGGGAATGCAAAACCTTTTAACAGCAAATGGAGACACAAATAGAAAATCAGATAAAATAAGAATGATAACATTAATCACAATCAAAGTGAAGTTCAGAAAATTGCACCTCAAAATATGCCATTTTGATATGCTGATTACTTCAAACTCCGAGCACCTGGTAACAGCACAAGCAGGAAGGGGCTTTCCCTGAACTCTGCTTATTTACCTAAAGTCACATCCTCTGCCTCCTCTGAAGGAAAGAAATGTAATTGTCCTAAATCACCTGCCCAGAAATCTCATCAATCAGGAAAGATTAACTCCTATCACAGGAATGGTGACTGGGGTGGATGTCCATCCAGACAGATGTTGTCACAGGCTGTCACATATTCTTCTGAGGGCCCACTTATCTTTCTGAAATTCATTTACTGTCCCCTAGATTGGCTACATCCTCTCTTGCTTTTCCCCTAACAAAAGGGTATATATAAGCTTCTAGATCTCGCTGAGGTTGTGAGTAATCATTTTTTGGTCATATGATGCCCCCAGATACACTATAAATGTGTATACTGTTTTTCTTGTTACTCTGCCTGCTGTCAGTTTACCTTATAGACTCAAATTTATCACTCAGACAATAAAGAAAGTCTTCCTTCCCTTAAAAAGAATATAAAATTGTCCCTTGGTATCCATCCCCTATTCATAGGGTATTGGTTCCAAGACCTCCCATAGACACCAAAATCCACAGATGCTCATCACTGATATGAAATGGCATAGTATTTACATATAACCTATGCACAGTTCCTGATAAAATATGACATAGTATTTGCATATAACCTATGTGCATCCTCCCATATCCCTTAAATCATCTCCAGGTTACTTATAATACCTAATACCATCTAAATGCTATGTAAGTGCTGTTAAACTACATTTTTACTTGTTTTTAATTGTTGCATGCTGTTTTTTATTGATTTTTTCAAATATTTTTCATCCTCAGTTGTTGAAATCCAGAAATACAGGACCCATGAATGGGAGGGCCAACTGCACCTGGAAATCACATGTGAGCCTTACTCTAAATATGGCAAAAGTGAAATATTCTGTTAGTCATATTCTCCCACCATCTGTAACAGTTCTGTGTTTCTTACACATTAAATTGTCACTAAATCCCATCATTCAAGTTAGATATGGAATCCCTGGCCTTTCCTCACTAGAGCACTGGTTCATTTATGATTTCAACCTTTTTCCTTCACTGATAGTTCATTGCAGAGCCCAGATAGGCCAAAATGAAGTTCTTAATTTTGAATGACTCAATAAGCAGTTATTGTTTATTTATCATTGACAGATAGGCCCATTGAAATAATGATTAGGTATCTTCATAAAATTGTGACTACCCATGCATTAACTACTCATAATGGGTAATGAGAGGTCACAGATGTTCTCAGGTTAAGAGGAAGGTTGAATTAGAAGGCTACTAAGTTCCCTCATAATTCAAATATTCTGTTTTTCATACCTTGATAACATGTAATCTAGCAAGCTATTATTAAATAAATATATTACCATCTTGCCCACAGTATTTCCACTTAATGAAAAAAGAAATGTAATCCCTCCTAAATGGAACCTAAATCCATTTAGGCCCAGGCTTGATCTGAGAGAAAAGGCCTCAACCCAGGGTTATTATAATTGCTCTCTTCACTACAGAAACAATGTCTGATAGATCTGAAAACCTGGTTGAAACAATTAACAAAAGCTATTCCACATTACTTAGCTAGGCCCACTGCAGCCTAATCCAGACTGTGGGAATTCAGGATAATCCTTAAGGCAAGCAGGAGAAAATGAACAAAACCAGTCATATTGGGCAAGGGGTTATTTAATTGCCCATGAATAATCAATGTATGTGAAATTTTGCTAAGGCCAATTTGACCTTAAAATGTGGTCATCTGTTCTGACAACCTTTGTAACTTTCTTCCGTATTATTTCTTAATAATACACACAGGAGCATCTCACCCCATCTTTGACACTTAAGCTTTCTCTGAGATTCATGGAAGCTCAGAAAGAAGAATGGAGCTCAGGCATAAAATGTAAATAAGAGATTTCCTTTTAATAAAATACATGTTATTGTTGTTTTGATATGGCTGCTCCAAAATCCCCCTAGGGAAAAACACTCAAAGCAAAATATTCTAGGAAATTCTTCCTAGAGCAATCAGACAAGAAAGAAATAAGGGCATCCAGACTGGAAAGGAAGAAGTCAAATTATTCTTATTTGCAGATTATATGATTTTATATTTGGAGAAATCTAAAGACTCCACCAAAAAACTAGCAGAACTGATAATTTCAGTATAGATGCAGAATACAAAATCAACATACAAAAATCAGTAGCATTTCTATATGCCAACAGTGAACAATATGAAAAAGAAATAAAGTAATCCCATTTACACTTGCTAAAAATGAAATACAATACTTAGGAATAAATGTAACCAAAGAAGTGAAAAATCTCTCTAATATGAACTATAAAACAGTAATGAAATAAATTGAAGAGGACACCAAAAAATAAAAATATATTCTATGGTCATGGATTGACAGCATCAATATTATTAAAATGTTCACACAACCCAAAGCAATCTACAGATTCAATGCAATTTTTATCAAAATATCAATGACATTCTTCAAAGAACTAGAAAAAAATTCTAAAATTTATATGAAACCACACACATACACACACAAACACACACACACATACAGAGAGAGAGAGAGAGAGACAGTAGCCAAAGCTATCCTGAGCAAAAAGAACACAACTGGAGGAATCACATTACCTGACTTGAAATTATACTACAGAGCTATGGTAAGCAAAAACAGCATGTACTAGCATAAAAACAGAGACATAGAAAAATAGAACAGAATAAAGAACCCAGAAATAAATCCACATGCCTACAGTGAACTCATTTTCAACAAAGGTGCCAAGAAGATACACTGAGGAAAAGACAGTCTCTTCATTAAATGGTGCTGGGAAAATTGGATATCCATATGCTACAGAATGAAACTAGATCCTTATTTCTCACCATATACAAAAGTCAAATCAAAATGGATCAACCCCTTAAATCTAAGACCTCAAACGATGAAACCACTAAAAGAAAACATTAAGGAAACTCCCCAGAACATTGGACTGGAAAAGATTTCTTGAGTAATATCCCGTAAGTGCAAGCAACCAGAGCATAAATGGACAAATGAGATCACATCAACTTAAACAGCTTTTGAACAGCAAAGGAAACAATCAACAAAGTAAAAAGACAACCCACAAAATTGGAGAATATATTTGCAAACCATTTATCTGATAAGGAATTAATAACCAAAATAGTTAAGGAGATCAAACAACTCAATAGAAGAAAATCTAATAATCTGATTTAAAAAGGGGCAGAAGATCTGAATAGATGCCTCTCAAGAGAAGACAAATACACAGCAAACAGGTAAATGAAATGGTGCTCAATATCATGGATCATCAGAGAAATGCAAATCAAACTACAATGAGATACCATCTTATCCCAGTTGAAATGGCTCTTATCCAACAATCAATAACAGATGCTGGTAAGATGTGGAGAAAAGGGAACCCTTGTACTTTTTTGATGGGAATATGAATTTGTACAACCATTATGGAGAACAGTTTGGAGGTTCCTCAAAAAACTAAAAAAATAGAATTATCATATGGTGCAGCAACCCCACTGCTAGGTATGTGCCCAAAAGAAAGGAAGCAAGTGCTGCGCTCCCATGTTTATTGCAGCACTATTCACAGTAGCCAAGATTTGGAAGCAATCTATGTGTCTGTCAACAGATGGATGGATAAAGAAAATGTGGCATATATATACAATAGAGTACTGTTCAGCTTAAAGAAGAATGAGACCCTATAATTTGCAACAACATATATGAAACTGGAGGTCATTATGTTGTGTGAAATAAGCCAGGCACATAAAGACAAACTTTGCATATTCTCACTTATTTATAGAAGCTAAAAAAAAATTAAAATAATTGAACTCATGGAGATAGAGAATAGAATTATGGTTACCAGAGTCTGGGAAAGGTATTCGGTGGGGAAAAGTAGGGATGGTAAATGGGCACAAAAATATAGTTAGAATGAATAATATTTAGTATTTGATAGCACAACAGACTGACAACAGTCAATTATTTTTTTTGTACATTTAAAAATAACTAAAAGAGTATAACGGGATTGCTTGTAACAGAAAGAAAGGAGAAATGTTTGAGTGATGTTTACCCCATTTACTCTAATGTGATTATTATGTATTATGTGCCTGCATCAAAATATCTCATACACCCCATAAATATATACACCTACTATGTTCCCACAAATATTTTTTAACATGTGTGTTAAGAAAATATATACAGAAAAAAAATCAAAATATCCTGCTTTAGAATAAACATGTCCACAGTCACTTTCCATTAGATCTCATAAAATGTTCACCTATGCCATTTAAGAAATTCTGAAATTCTCATTTATTCATAAATAATCAATGGGAAATTTTGGAAGCATTTATATAGGCATGTGACTAATATTTACTTATTTGACTCAGACTTTGGAATTATTTGTATTCTTCTCCTACATCCAGCAATTCAATATTGCAAGCAATACTGTGTTTAATTACCAGTAAATTGACTGACTACTACAAAAAAATAAGCAGTCAATCTCCTAGGTTTCTGCTTGAATTCTCACTCAAATCTACCCTTCACCTGTTTATTAACACATTTCCAAGGAACTCTAGATGTCAACATAAAAAGTGAGAACCTAGGATAACGTCCCATCTTTTCTCATACTAAAATTAGTTTGACAAGGCCATTGTTCTCTGCCTACAACTCAAAGTCTTACTAATTCCTTCATGTTATTAGTCATATTTCACCATGACCAAACATAAACTTCTTTATAGCCTTGAGCTTCTCTAGCCCAAAATCTCTTGAATGACATTGTACTACTATAATATTCATCCTTACGCTCCTAGATTCCTTCTTCCATTTTCTCTATTCCTAGTTAATAATGTTTCAAGCTCAGAAGATGCAAAGATGAATGTTTTAGTCTCCTCACCCCCAAGAAGCACATTTGCCTTAATTGACTCTTATTGCTTTCAAAAGTTCATTCTCAAACTCTCTAATGCACTGTTCCCCAAACTGATACTTTCCCTTATGTTCTTTCCCCTCTATTTTCTCCTCCCATCAATTCTTATTCCTATTGCTTCTCATATAATTCTGTGTGAATAGTGAACACTTATCTCTTAATGCAGTTCCCTCCCTGAATTGCCAACAGAAAGATGGAGTTCATCTTTTGGAGATCCTATTGACACTTGAAATATCACACATTTGATTAATCTCTCAAGCTTTCCTTCTACCTACAATGACTTTGGACTTCATAAAATTTCAATTTCCATTCTCTTCTCATCCCTGTCATTTCAATATCCTCTGGTAATAATCTGTCTCATTTCTCTTTTGAAAGACTTACAACCTTCAAACATCACAGGAAAATTTAGTGCCATTTTTGTTTCAACCATAATTAATGCAGAAATATCAAATCTTCCCAGTTCCTCCCAAAGCTCTCTGCTATTCACATTTGGAATTTCAAAGTTTTTTTTATTGTCTTTGTTCTTATTTTGCTTTTTCTTTCTTACTCTGTTTTCTTCAGTGCAATATACATTGATCCGGAAACCTAAAATTCTCAACGGTTCTCATCATAGAGCTATGCAAATTTTTAGTGGAAAACAACTGCAGCTTTTACATTTTCAGTTGTCAACTGCTTTTGTAGTGCTGCTGACTTCTTGTTCTACATTACTGGGCAGACAATTCAGAATAAAAAGTTTTTACTTAATGACACATTTCTTCCAAATTGCTTGAAATGCTTTATCATTGCTCCTGAGTAAAGAATACAGAAATACCCTCATTTTATGGTGTATGACTGTATTGCACTTGGCAGACACTTTTTTTGTTTGTTTGTTTTTGTTTTTTTTTTTTTTTTTTAAATAAATTGAAGGGTTTTGCAACCCTGCATCAACCAAGTCTACTGGTCCTATTTTTACAACAGCATGTGCTCCTTCAGGGCTTTGTGTCACTTTTTAGTAATTCTTGCAATATTTCAAACTTTTTCTTTCTTACTATATCTGTTATAGTGATCTCTGATCAGTGGTCTTTGATGTTACTAATGTAATTGTTTTGAGGTGCCATGAATTGCACTCATATAAGACAGCAAACTTAATAGTTAAATGTTGTGTGTGCTCTGACTGCTGCACCAACACCAACTGGCCATTATTTCATTTCTCTCCCTCTGATTGGACCTCCCTATTCCCTGAGACACAACAATATTGAAATTAGGTCAATTAATTACTCAACAATGGCCTCTAGGCATCCAAGTGAAAGGTAGAGTCACATATCTCTCACATAAATAAAAAGCTAGAAATGATTGAGCTTAGTGAGGAAGGCATATTGAAAGCAAAAACAGACCAAGAGCTGGGCCTCTTCTGCCAAACACTGAGCCAAGTTGTGAATGCAAAGGAAAAATTCTTGAAGAATGTTAAAAACTATATTCCAGTGAACACAGAATTAATAAAAATAATAAAAACAGAGAAAGAGTTTCATTGCTGATACGGAGAAAGTTTGAGTAGTCTGGATACAATCAAACTAACCATGATGTTCCCTGAGCCAAATCCTAATCCAGAGTGAGGTGCTAACTCTCTTTAATTCTGTAAAGCCTGACAAAGGTGAGGACACTGAAGAAGAAAAGGCTGACATTAGCAGAGGTTGGTTTGAGAGGCTTAAGGAAAAAGGCTGTTTCCATAACAAAAGTGTAAGATAAGGCAGCAGATGTTGATGTAGAAACTGCAGCAAGTTATCCAAAAGATCTAGCTAAGATAATTGATGAAGGTGGCTACACTAAAAAATAGATTTTCAATGTAAATGAAAAGAGCCTTCAATTGAAAAATTGGAAAAATATGCCATTTAGGACTTTGATAGGTAGAGAGAAGTCAATGTCTGGCTTTAAATCTTCAAAGGACAGGCTTACTCTCTTTTTGGAGCCTATGCAGCTAGTGAATCTAAATTTAAGCAAATGCTCATTGATCATTCCTAAAATCAAAGGGCCCTTAAAAATTATGCTCAATCTACTCTGCCTGTGCTCTATAAGTGGAATTTAAAAACAGGCCTGGATGACAGCACATCTGTGTCTATAGTATTTATTTATTTATTTAGATACAGGATCTTGCTCTGTCATCCAGGCTAGAGTGTGGTGGCACTATGATAGCTTATAAATCACTGCAGTCATCCCATCTTGACCTCCCAAGTAGTTAGGATTATAGGTACATACCATCACACCCAGCTATTTATTTATTTATTTATTTATTTATTTATTTATTTATTTTAGGGATGGGATCTTGTTAGATTGCTCAGGCTGGTCTCAAACTCCTGGCATCAAATGGTTCTCCCACCTTGGTCTCCCAAAGTCCTGGGTGTGAGCTACCACACCCAGCCTATAGCCAGCCTACAGCAAGCCTATGATTTGCTGAATATTTTAAGTCCACTGTTGAGACCAACTGTTCAGAAAAAAAAAAAAAAAAAAGATTCCCTAACACTGTTCACTTCTCACTGACAATAAATCTAGTCATCCAAGAGCTCTGATGGATGTGTACATGGAAATTAATACTGTTTTCACGATTCATATCATGGCATCCATTTTGCAGCCAATATTGGCTTAGTGTTTGGCATAAGAGGCCCAGCTTTTGGTCTGTTTTTGCTTTCAATATGCCTTCCTCACTAAGCTCAATCATTTCTAGCTTTTTATTTATGTGAGAGATATGTGACTCTACCTTTCACTTGGATGCCTAGAGGCCATTGTTGAGTAATTAATTGACCTAATTTCAATACTTCAAAGAGTATTTTCAACTTTCAAGTCTCATTATTTAAGAAATACATTTCCTAAGTCTATAGCTGCCATAGATGGTGATTCCTCTGCTGGATCTGGGCAAAATAAATTGAAAACCTTCTGGAAATAATTCATCAACCAAGATGTCATTAAGAACACCTGATTCATGGAATGTCAAAATGTCGACATTACAGAAGTCTGGAATAAGTCAATTCCAGCTTTTATGGATGACTGTGAGGGGTTCAAGACTTCAGTGGAGGAAGTAACTACACATGTGGTAGAAATAGCAAGATAACTAGAATTAAAGATGGAGCCTGAAGATGTAACTGAATTGCTGTAATATCATGATGCAACTTGAGAGCAGAGAGTCATTTCTTAAGATGGAATCTACTGGTAGTGAAGATGTTGTGAACATGGTTGAAATGAGAACATGAAGATTTTGAATATTTCATAAACTTAGTTGCAAAAGCAGCAGCACTGGCAGTGTTTGAGAATACTGACTTCAATTTTGAGAGAAATTTCACTGTGGGTAAGCTTTATCGAATAGCATTATGTGCTTCAGAGAAATCTTCTATGAAAAAAAGTCAATCCATGTGGGAAACCTCATTGTTGTCTTATTTTAAGAAACTGCCACAGCCACTCCAACCTTCAGTAAACACTGCCCTGATCAGTCAGTTGCCATCAATATTGAGGCAGAACTTAGACCAGCAAAAATATCAGGACTTGCTAAAGGTTTAAATGATGCTTAGCATCTTTACCAATAAAGAATTTTTAACTAGGGTAATTACATTGTTTTTTAGACAATATTAGTACATAGTTTATAGTATAGTGTACACATAACTTTTTTATGTTCCAAATTGATACAAATTTTTTTAATAGAAAACCAGAACTATTGGGTGAGCTGCTTTATTGTTATATTTGCTTTTTTGCAGTGGTCTGGAACCAAACCTGCAATATCTCCAGGGTATACGTATATAATGTTTGTATGCATTCTTGTTATTTGATAATATGTTAATTCCTTAGTCATATACTGAAATTTTTTGTATTTTAAAAAATTTGTATTTGTATAGAACTAGAGGTAAGTGATTAAGCAAAAAGATAACTTCCATTTTAACATCATTTATAAAAACTACAAGCCTACAATTTCTAAATGGTCATGTTTCATAGATCATCATTCTGTAGATACTTATATAGGCACTTTATAAGTAGATTCACCATTAAATCTTCGTTAAAAATGGGACAATTTTGAAAATTTAAAGGAGGCCCTAAAAACATTTTAAAAATATATATTTTTTGAAATAGTGATACATTGACGAAAAAATTGGTTTCATCGCATTAACAAAATTAAAAATTATCCTGTCCACATTATTTTCAAAAACACAATTATATTTAACAAATAAAAACAATGTGTTTATATTCACAAAAATATACTTCCCATAAAAAACTAAGTATAACAAAAAGTATTTGTATATATTGACAAACTTAAATCAACTGCTGTATGAGTCTAATTCTGTTTATCTAGTAATAATCTGAAGACTTTTAACACAGTCATATTGTTTTTAATATTTTTCATATTTTCTTTAAAGATTCATTTTCTGGTTTGTAAATATGACACTGCTTAAACCTTGGCTTTTCTCTATAGGGTGCAAGTTTTTTAACTGAGGAAATAAAACCTCTTTACAAATGCTAAGTTATCTGCTAAACTAATATCAAATTCTGAACCTTTCATATTCAGAATGTGCAATTCAAACATTTTTGCAGATTCTGTCTTTGTTTCTATTTAGAGTGCCTTTCTTTAACAAATATTTTTAAGAGAAAACATGCTAAAATGTCATGCCTTCTTAATTTCATTCTAATCAGATTTATTTTTTAAAAACTTTATCTACTTAAATATAGGAAAATCATGCAAAGTTATTCATTCAAATCAAGATATTCCAAAGCTTTTAAGCTTATGGTAATTTAATATGTTTAGTTGATATTTCATTTTATAGGAAATCTTTATGTTTTCCTCTTTGCATGCTTTTTAAAAAAATAATTTATATTCATTGAATCCTCTTGAGTGTGATTTCTTGGCACATTATCTATTGAATAATTTGATTAAAATTTCCAATTCATCTTAAACAAATGCAGTCAATTTAGAGGACTTGTACTACCAAAAAGTTCAATACTATTATGGCACACTTAAGTTGATTTCTAAAGTCATTCTTCAAAGGCTAAAATATTTTTTTAAATCAGGCTTTTAGTGGGTAGCAAAAAGAGAAAATGTGTATTACTAAAATATCTAATTTTATATTTAACATTGTATAGTAAAAAATTTGACTGGCTTTTGTCCCCGGCTGCTGGGAAAAAAAGAAAAAAAAAAAAAAGAAAAAAAAAAAAACCCAGGTAAGAGGAGTCTCTTTGTTATTTATGAGCCCCTTGAATTACACCTGAGTTTATGCTAAGGAGATATCTCAGGATGGGGGCTGGTCACTGGAATGATCAATAATGTGATTAGAAAATTGGGGCTTTGAGTCAGCCTGACCCCCACGGAGAGGACTGGGTTAGAGACTGAGTTCAATCACATACTCAGTGATTGATTAATCATATCTACATAACAAAATCCGAACTCTGGACATTGAAACTTCCCTGGATAGTGAACACATCAATGTGCTGGGAGGGTGATGCACTCTAATTCCATGAGGGGAGGGCTTGGAAGCTTTGTGTTTAAGACTTCGCATTTGGCTGGTCCTGGTTTTTATTCTTTATAATAAAACTGTAATCATAAGTATAGTGCTCTCTTCAGTTCTGTGAATCATTCCAGTGAAGTATCCAACTGGAGGGCGGTCATGGGAAACTACCATATTTGTAGTCAGTCAAACAGAAGTACAGGTGGCCTGGTGACTCCCAAATTTGTGGCTGGCATTTGAAGTGATAACAGTTTTCTTGGTGGTCATGTCTTTAAACCTGTGGAGTTTGACACTAATTCTGGAAGGTTAACATCGGAATGGTATTTCTGTCTACATATTTTGTGGTTTCATAATGCTTTGTGTATATACCTGTCATACCTTCCTAATTTACCAAAGTGTGTTTTCCTAGTATCTTTCTCTTGATATCCAACAGCAGAATGGTATCAGAGAAAAAACCCTAGAAAAATCTCTTGATTTAAAATTTAAGCAAATTCTAGCTGGGCGCAGTGGCCCATGCCTGTAATCCCAACACTTTGGAAAGCTGAAGCAGGACGATCACTTGAGCCCAGTAGTTTGAGACCAGATTGGCCAACACAGTGAGACCCCATGTCTACAAAACAAACAAACAAAAAACAAAAAAACAAAAAATAAACTAAAAGAATACTTAGGTAAATTTTATACACAAATATGTACACACAGAAAGACACATATACAAACACCAATAAGAAGCTATGAATGAATATCTGGGTAAAAATAACAGTCACAAAGGTAATTTCCTTGAGATGAATCCTGTGATTTAGAATATTAAGAATGTGAGAACTGTCAAAGTGGAAGTGATAAAAAGACTAA
This sequence comes from Mandrillus leucophaeus, assembly GCF_000951045.1. Lineage (NCBI taxonomy): Eukaryota > Metazoa > Chordata > Mammalia > Primates > Cercopithecidae > Mandrillus > Mandrillus leucophaeus. Next base: position 391,745 of record NW_012110563.1, on the reverse strand, counting down.
AAGCAGAATTGCCACTTTTTCTTTCTACAGGTCACTTCAGAATAAAAATAGCTTAACAAATGTACACAAAACTCTCTTGAATAGATGATACTTCATGTAAATTAAATGGTTTCCTAACACCAAGACTGACACTCTGTTCTCAGAATGGACAAATAGTAAAAGGCAACATTTGTTTGAATTAAGCAAAATATATAGGATAGGTGATGGACCATTTAAAACTAGAACTTGAAGAAAGGACATATTTAGCATAAAACTGAATCGGAGAATTCTGTACTGAGACATAGTTTTGCTTGTAGAAATAAATTCATATAAACAAATTTTAAACATTTTGATGTTTTGTTTTGAAACAATCCCTTAATAAACCTAAGATAAATTTAATATTTGTCATACCTAGATTTATCTTTCTTTTTTATGGTGAATATATGTATTGAATTTAAAATATATAGTGAAGTCTGGGTGCAGTGGCTCATTCCTGTAATCCCAGCACTTTGGGAGGCCGAAGTGAGTGGATCACCTGATGTCAGGAGTTCAAGATGAGCCTGGCCAACAAGGTGAAACCCTGTCTCTACTAAAATTACAAAAAAATCAGCCGATGTGGTGGTGGGTGCCTGTAATTCCAGCTACTCGGGAGGGTGAGGCAGGAGAATCACTTGAACTTGGGAGGCAGGGGTTGCAGTGAGCCAATATCATGCCACTGCAATCCAGCCTGGAGGACAAAAGTGAGACTCCATCTTAAAAAATAAATAAATAAAATAAAATAAAAAACATATATAGTGGAATCCCTATATCATTTCATTTATGAACTGAACAATATGTTGAAAGTGATATAAGATTTACAAGTATAAGACTTACAATGGAATTCCTACATTAAGAAAAAACTGTTAAATGTTCTCATATCAGAAAATTAAGATAATGTAAATTATTTCTGAAATAATTCTAACAACACTTCACATAACTGATAAACACAATGTTGAAAATGTTAAATTTATTCAGCCTCTTTTTGTGAATTTATAGAAATGATTTAATGAATACTCATCATATATGACACTTTTTATAAGGTGTCTTACAAACATTTTGTCTAATTCACCCAATAACCCTACACTTTGATCATTTACAGATGAAAAATCTGAGTCCCAAAAAAGGGGAGTAACATAACAAATATGTAGCTCTGAATTCACAGAGATGGAAGTGTAATCGAGGTTGCCATCAAATATTGGGCCCTTTAGATTAATTATATATAAGTCCACTTCCTATTTTTGAAGAGCTTTCTTCTCCAACTTCTGTCTATGTCAGTTTCATTTTGATTTGATACTAGTTCTTCCAACTATACTCATAGGTTAGAGCAACCTTGCAGTTGTGAACTTACAACTGAGGTGACATATGACACCTGAGCAAAACTAGTAGCCTAATTATTACCATCTACATCCTCAGACCCAATCATAAATGTCATAAAATTCTTCTTGACAAAATGTAATTTGTTAAGTAATGAAAACTTAAAACACTGAGTTAATGTCACTTCATTCTGCTCCACAAAGGTAATTTAAATGACTAATCCCATCCTGATACCTCACAAACTTTATCTCCCACTAAGTAAAAATAATGTAAACAAAGAAATTAAATGTGGGTGAACTTTTAGGAAGCTTTTTTTTTTTTTTTTTTTTTTTGAGACGGAGTCTCGCTCTGTCACCCAGGCTGGAGTGCAGTGGCACAATCTCGGCTCGCTGCAAGCTCCACCTCCTGAGTTCACGCCATTCTCCTGCCTCAGCCTCTCCAGTATTTGGGACTATCGCGCCCAGCTACTTTAGTAGAGACGGGGTTTCACTGTGTTAACCAGGATGGTCTCGATCTCCTGACCTTGTGATCTGCCCGCCTTGGCCTCCCAAAGTAGGAAGCTTTTACCTACAACTCTAAATGCCTATCCTCCTAAAAGTGTCATGAACACACAGAAAAGTCGATGTATGTTTCCATGACTGTTTTAAGGGTAGACTCTTAAAACAATTTTACTCTAACTATGCATTCCTTTATGCCAGTCTTATTTTATAAGAGCAAATACTTCTACCATTATCTTCATTTCTATAAAGAATTATATTTTATAGACAATCTGATATTAACATAAGCTTTCCATAATTGTCAGGAGCAAGGAACATGAGATGATAAAAAGGAATAATCTCAAATAAAGAAGGAGTAGCTGGCAGCCTGAATTACATCTGTTATTAATCTGTCTCAGAAGGGAAGGAAAGAAAAGACAGCAGAAAGAAAGCATAAAGGGATTCGTTGGGCACACTGGAGCTACAAATTTGTGTTTGTTAACAGTTTCCTTTTTTCCTCTGCCCTGTAAACTGAAAATACCTTTATAAAATAGCCCCAAATAATTATCTTGTCACAAGAATCTTTGTGTTTTTGTCAAATTGAATTAAACTGAAATCATCATGGGAAGAAGATATCAGAGAAAAAGCAATGAAAAGGTAAATTAAAATTCAACTGTCAGATTTAAGGTCTGGTCCAATGGAAATGACCAATAAACTCATGAGTAATGATAAACATGGTGGATATTTTTCCTTTGATCTCACTAAATCTACACTGTATTCCCAAATGTTCTTTCAAGGTAATGATTTCAAATTCACTATAGATTTTTTTATAGGCAGAAACCAGTGGGAGCAATGAATGGAGGAAGTGTCATCATTAAGCTGCCATCTTTCCTAGTGCATAGCAGGCTCAACTCACCCTGTAGCCTTGCGTGGCCTTAAAAACCTCCAATACACACTAACATTTCCCTATAGAATATATTTGCATGTATAATCATGCCTGTTCCACTATTAAACAATATTTTAATGGAAAAGTCTGTGCCTTTGGGTAGTTACAACTTGTAAGCACAGGAGTCAACTTTATTGTGATATTATAAGAGTGGTAAAAATAATTAAGCATTCGGGCCTGGCATAGTGGCTTGCACCTGTAATCCCAGCATTTTGGGAGGCTGAGGCAGGACGATCGCTTAAGCTCCGGATTTCGAGACCAGCCTGGGCAACACAGAGAGACTCACCTCTACAAAAAATCAAAAAATTAGCTGGGTATGGTGACACATGGGAGGCTGAGGTGGGAGGATGGTTTGTTCCCCGGAGGTTGAAGCTGCAGTGACCCCATGATCGCACCACTGCACTCAGCAAGGACAACAGAATGAGACCCTGTCTCAAAACAACAACAACAACAACAATAATAATAATAATAATAATAATAATAATAAAGTGTTCTATTTGTTAATATTCTCATGGTTTAGAGATTGACTTAATTGAACAAGATGCAGTTTTGAGAGAAAATTACTTTGAAGAATATCCTCATTTTGGCAACAAAATAACATTGAAATGTGTTCTCAGGGTAACTTGAGATGGTGGTATAATGATTTATGTATAAACCACAAAATCTGAATACTGCTAATTAGTCATGTTTCTCTTAAATTGAGTAGTTCTCTCACAGAAGATCAATATCATTCTCTCTCCAACAGATGCCAGAATTTATTTTATATTTCTAAGAATGGAATTACTGAATTTTTCTCATCTCTACTATTCTGCGATTCTATTAGCACTGATCAGTATAATACCACCTTAATTATATTCATATTTTTATTTACTTTTTTAAACTCTATAACGGGTTGTCACTTTTTTAGGTTGAGGTAGGTCTAATTAACTTAATTTAGGAAAGGTATTTTATTTAAAATAATATCACTTTCTTGTCATTACTCTCCCATATTTGTAGTCTAAAAGTATCAAATATTCATTTTTCGTTACTCAATACTTTTTATTACTAGTTTACTATTTCACTATTTGAGAATATAGTATTTTTCATTTAGGTCATAATTATATTTCCATATATTTTAAGTTAGAATATTAAATTTTGCATCATTTAATGCCTCATATCAAAGGGCAGCTGCAGCTTTACACATCAAAATCCAGAATATCAAGAGAGTTTATATGCTGAGAAAATACAAAGCCATGATCACAAATGGAAATTGATAGTAATTTTTTTCAAAGAGAAAACAAAAGAGGAAAGAAAAATAAGAATAAAATGAGAGGAAAATGGAGACAAACTAAAATAAAAGCCTCCCTTGTCTACAGGTCCCCATACCTAAGTGAAATGATCCTGCACAATGGTTTTCTGGAAGATTAGCCCTTCTGCACTCTGGGATGGATTCCTCCCTATGAGGAAAATGCCTAAGCAAAATCTCTCATATGGCTTCTTGTGCAACTAATAGAAGCTTTATAAAAGCAGGAAGCTTTATAAAAGCAGAAAGCTTTGAACAAGGACAAGTCAGTATTAGGTGAGCTATACACATGAAGTAAAAGGGTCAGTCTGTTCCCCTCACTGTTACTTTCTCTCTGATATATGTTACAGAATAAGAAAATACATAGGTGTTCCTTCCAGAGGAATTGAGTTGCTGCAAGTTTGTCCACTTCAAGTTCATGAAATGTTTTATAACTTAGTAATATTGTTGTCAATACATAGGGGAATTTCACTTAATTGGTTTTAAAATTATTTATAACATACAAAAGAAGTAAGACAATTAAGATGAACTAATTAAGAATGGAATTAAGATGTATCAATTGAATGAAAATTTATTCATCTGCCAGCATCACAGATTTTTCTTTCTTTTTGTCTTTTTTTCTTTTTTTCTACCTCCTTTTCTTCTCCAAAAATTATTTGACACCTACTTTGTGCCAGAAATTGTTCCTGGCTCTGCTAATACAACACCAAACAAAGAATATCCCTTTCCCATGGTAAGGTGATTGGTAGGAAACAAGCAACTTTCTTACAGGATGAAAATGCAGCGAGGAATATCCATAAAAAAGGAAGGAGCTGCAGGAGTATAGAGCTGAAAGTGAATAGTACTGAGCTGCTTGCAGAGCTAAATGTTGACATGCAGAACAAAAGCTTAAAGATTAACGCAGGTTAACTAAACACAGACAGTGAAAAGGAGAGGGCATTTTAGGTTACACACACACACACACACACAGTTATATACAGTTCAAAAACATAGTGGCATTTGGGTTGATTCCAAGTCTTTGCTATTGTGAATAGTGCTGCAATAAATATATGTGTGCATGTGTCTTTATAGCAGCATGATTTATAATCCTTTGGGTATATACCCAGTAATGGGATGGCTGGGTCATATGGTACTTCTAGTTCTAGATCCTTGAGGAATCGCCATACTGTTTTCCATAATGGTTGAACTAGTTTACAATCCCACCAACAGTGTAAAAGTGTTCCTGTTTCTCCACATCCATCTCACAGCACCTGTGAGATGGTATCTCATTGTGGTTTTGATTTGCATTTCTCTGATGGCCAGTGATGATGAGCATTTTTTCATGTGTCTGTTGGCTGTATGAATGTCTTCTTTTGAGAAATGTCTGTTCATATCCTTTGCCCACTTTTTGATGGGGTTGTTTGTTTTTTTCTTGTAAATTTGTTTGAGTTCTTTGTAGGTTTTGGATATTAGCCCTTTGTCTGATGAGTAGATTGGAAAAATTTTCTCCCATTCTGTAGGTTGCCTGTTCACTCTGATGGTAGTTTCTTTTGCTGTGCAGAAGCTCTTTAGTTTAACTAGATCCCATTTGTCAATTTTGGCTTTCGTTGCCGTTGCTTTTGGTGTTTTAGACATGAAGTGATGTAAATGACGAGTTGATGGGTGCTGACGAGTTGATGGGTGCAGCACACCAACATGGCACAAGTATACATATGTAACAAACCTGCACGTTATGCACATGTACCCTAGAACTTAAAGTATAATAATAATAATAATAATAATAATAATACATAGTGGCATGAAAAACATAGTTTCTTAAAAAGACTGAATTTGAAGTGTCCTTTTGAAAATATTGACCAAACAATAGTCCTCATCTAACACAGTGCCTGCCAACCAAATGAGGGTAAAATTGAGTCCTAACTCCGACCCTTCACTTGAATGGCCATTTTAACTGTCCCTGGAAAGTTTTTAAAACATACCTGGATTTTGGATTCAGCCTCCTTGGCATGATTCTTAAAGGCTGTGCCTTTTGCTTGTAAAATGTGTAACACCTCTCTCTTACTTTCATATGTAAAGTAACACACACACACACAAACAGCTATCTATGGTAGCTAAAGTTTTCACTAAGAACTTGCTCAAAATTATAGTGTTAGTAAAGACATAAAACAGGTATTAGCTTCACATATAATAAGTCTTTCCACTCTACTCATGTGCAGCCAGGATTTTTGTTTTGTTTTTGTATTGGCTATTTTCCCTATTTTAGTCATCAGTAACATTTGTAATCATATATTTAAAAACATATTAAGAGTATTTTCTCTTTCTTGAGCAAATGTTATGATCATCAGGTTAAAAAATCCATAAATTACCCTGAGCTCAAAGTTTTACTCTTAAAAATATTTAATAATTTGTAGACTCTCCATCTTAATAAAGAAGACTGTCTCATTAACACAATCTAATCTTCTTTAGATGATTCAGAAAAGCTACAGGACCTTGGTTAAATTTTCTGATCACATCAATTTTTAGGATTGCAAAGTGCAAAATTTGGAAAAAAGCATAATAAATCGGAATGAAATAGAACTGGTCCCACAATAATTCTCTGTGCCTTAGTTTCTTCATCATTTAATGGACATACTAATAGTGTTTAACTCAGTTATTGTGAAGATTAAATTATTTAATATGTGTAAAGTAGATTTCTCAGCACAGAGTAAAATTTCATTAAATGTTAATGACTGTTACTAGTTTTAAAAATCAATCATTTTTTATTCTGTTATCCGTTAAATTGGTAAGCAAAAAAAATTAACACTCATTATATTTTTAAGTGTGCTTTAAAATCTTAGAAGAGGCATCATGACAATGGAAGAATTGTTTACTTATTCAAAACACTAGGTTATTTTTTTTAAAGTAACTTTATTTTGCAATTAGGTATGTCGGGGCTCAGAAAACAATACAATAAAATATGGGATCTTAACATGCTAAGTATTTTAAACGGAAAGAAACTGATAAAACCACAGAAGTTGAAAGGTCTCTGATCTTTTCCCACCCTTTCTCTCCTGAACTAAGGCTCAGAAACTGAAATTCCCCTCACCACTTTCTCCCTGAAGCAGGTCATAAAGCCTAGAAAGGTCACTCTCTGACAGTATCCTTCCCACTCCCCCGGAGATCTTTTTATGACTGGTGTCCTGCCCTACACCCAGAGGGAAGGAATGTCACATAGAGACACAGGAAAGAATCTGAACAGACAGACCTTGCTAAGTTACCCCCAGCTAATGACCTTTAGATCATACCCTTTTGTCCTCCAATCATACTTCTACATGATTGTCCATTAAAATATACTATTTTCCCTGGGTCTCTTGTTCTTCATTTCTATAGGTTTTGATGTCACATAAAACTTATATATGCTTTGTTTTTCTCTTATTAATCTTTTTTTGTGATAAGGGAATTACCCATGAACCTTGTTGTAGATAAGGAAAAGTTATTACTTTTCCTCCTCTAAATGTAATACTAAAGGTTTTAACCATGTAGAAAGATTTATATTTTAAAAATTCTTTTGAGAAATTCAGAAATAAAACAGTTACATATGGCTGAAAGTTTGTTTGATATGTTAAACCTCAAGACTTCTGTGAGTTTATTCTTTGGAACTTTAGGGTGTACCATTTCACCATGTTTAAAGTTCTATTTAATTAATCAATTTAATTTAATCTCAATTACTGTTTTAGTTATTAATATTATAAAAGAAATAAGAACTGCTCTCTATATAGTTCTTAACTAATATAAGATTTATTTAATATTCTCAGTCTTTATCTGTTTTTATAAAATTCAAACATCCATTTTTTTAACATTCAGGATATAACTTTATATCTAAAGTGTTAATATAGTTTAAAGTGTAAAATTAGTACAATTTTAATTAATCTATATTTTTACAAGTAGATTGTGTGGGCATCATTATCATCATCATCCTCCTCCTCCTCATCATCATCCTATGATTTGGTGCCAAGAATATAACATAAATTCTCATGCTAGTATATTTTAACATACAGGAGATGAGTAAGATATTTAACTTGATGGGATAACCTAGCTTAAGCACAAACCTTCTAGACAGATTTGACTAAAAGCTACCAAAAGATTGAAGTAAAAAATTTGTAGGTATTTGCCAAACAGGTGATCTAAAATTAATGTCATGAAATGTTAGTGTACACTGAAGAATTCCTATTGCTATTTTTACTTACCAAAGCTATATTTTTTAAATTATGTCACCATGAACATCTTTTATCCATATTTAATTTAATATGATATTCTCTCTCTTCCTTCTTCTCCTCCTTTCTTCCTCCCTCGCTTTCTTTTTCTATTTCCCCTACCTCTAAGGCATTTTTATTGCATCTTTAAAATCTCATGTAGATTCTTCTGATGCCTCTGCTTATGTTTCTTTTATTACATATTTTTCTAGAGTCCATATCATCTGGAACATGGAATCAACTGACGCATTTCTTTTTTCACCTTATCATCTCCATGTTTATTAGGCAGGCCAATTGATCAATTGATTATTAAAAGTCTTTTAGCAATGACCTTTTCACCTTACCATCTGGGAGAGAAACTTCAGCAAAGCAATAATTAAAACACTGATAAGACAAGCTATTTTGCTGCTTTCCTGGTTTATACAGAGGACACAGAATTAGAGGCTAAATATCTTTAATACTCAATATCTAAAACATTACTCAGATCATTTGACTAACTTTTATACCTACATTGTATCCAATCTAATTTTTAAACTGGATAGTTGATCTGGTCTAGAAACAAAATTTTGAAAAGTAAACAAAACACACCTAACATTGTTAGTGTCTTACTTTTAAAAAGAGTAAAACTGTCAGTAATATGGATAAGTAGATTAATAGAGTATTAATTCCTTATTATTATCCTCATTCTAGAATTAGATGTTTCCAACACAAATATACAAAGAAATCTCACATGTAAAAATCTGCTGGGGAATTTAAAATTCTTTTGTGACAATTTGCTCTTGTGACAAGTATCTTTTTCTTTTCTATCATGCTCATATTTCATACTACTGAAATAAACACTTATGAGGATTATGGATAATATTGCTCACTTGATAATTTAATATCTGATATGATTGCACTGTTGAATAAAATAGTACAAAGTACAATTCATGCTATTTCCCATTTTTGACTTCTTCCATATCTACATTGGTTTAATTAAATATACCTAGTTTCTAATACTCTTTTTGGTTCCTCTAGCAGGCATAATAGGTTGTCCAATTATGGTCGCTTCCTCTTTCCTTCCTAATGACATACAGATGATTACTTTGTTGGTGTGTCCACTAGTACCTATGTGATTCAAGTAAATCCAGATTAGTAAACAAACCCAGTAATCCCACTCCCCCTGACAATGATTGGTGTAAAATTGGGTATGTAGGGGTAAGTTTCATGGTTTCTTCTTGGAGATATTTTCTGACTCTTTAAAAGAGAATCAGAGAACAAGCTGTTTTTCTCTTTTCTTCTGGATATTTTATTATCTGGACATGCGAACTGGAGTTGCTATACAATATTGTGAGTTGGGGCAAGCTAGATGAAACACCAAAATAGACAAGCTAAGAATGGTGGGAATGAAAGATGTCATCAAAGAACCTGGATGCTTCATGGGAATTCTGAGTTATGAAATTAATTAGCTCCATACCTGCTCTACTCAGGATATTTACTATAGATTATAACAAAGGTCTTTATTTTAAAGTCAATTAAGGCCGGACACGGTGGCTCACATCTGTAATCCCAGCACTTTGGGAGGCCAGGGCAGGTGGATCACCTGAGGTCAGTAGTTTGAGACCAGCCTGCCCAACATGGTGAAACCACATCTCTACTAAATATAAAAAATTAGCCAGGCATGGTGGCACATGCCTGTAATCCCAACTACTTGGGAAGCTGAGGCAGGAGAATTGCCTGAACCTGGGACGCAGAGGTTGCAGTGAGCCAAGATCACGTCATTGCACTCCAGCCTGGGCAACATGAGTGAAACTCCATCTCAAAAAAAAAAATAAAAAAATTTTAAAAGTCAGTATAAGTTATGACCATTGACATTTTGTTTATAAATGTATTTGAAAGCATTCTGTGTCCTTTCTCTTTAAACACTGTGCTGTTAGATCCAATCCAATCATAACAAGAGAGTCTGATGGTTTCTAAGCAGTGATTTATCTTCCACACTTCTCTCCATTCATTTGTAGACATTATATCTATTGTTATCCTCCTTTCAGCCTCCACTGTAGAAATTGCTTTGATAACTTATTAATACCAAAGGATAAGTAAAAAATATATACCCTTCAACAGGCATTTTCATTCTAAAGGATTTTAAATCAGAACTTAACCCTGAGGAATGAAATATCTAATAAATCAAATTACAGAAATTGCAGCAGACTTATGAGAAGCATTTCTTATTGTCCTTTCATATTCTCTCTGGTATTTTTATGCTTAGTCCATTACTTGACCATAAATCTTCATTCTTTCAGGAATGCTCAAAGTACTTTAAAGAGAATTAACTTGGATATAGTGCAATCTGTTCAGGGCTAATAATATTAAGGATTCACACACATGGAAAATGTCTATAAATGACTTTTAAAAAGATAAAAGAAGTGTGGCTGTGTTTTTGTATATGTGAACATACAACAGTTGCATTTTAGCCTGGTGTATAGTCAAGATTGAGAGTGATATAATCATATTACTTTTCTTTTTTAAACTGGGGAAATATGTTTATTCTCTTCTAATAGTAAAACAGTCTTACCATACATAAAAAATTGATGATACAGAATTTCAGGAACTAATGATTGACTCTGTATTCATTAACTTGTTCAACAAAATTGTGAGCACGTACTGGCACCAATTTAGCTATTGAGCATACAGCATTGAACACAAGCCCTTACCTTAATGGAGGGACTTCGTAGTGGTGTGGATAGGAAAAAGAGATAAAAAATAAGTTCAATATATTAAATGTCATTGTGATTTGTGATATGGAGAAAACATGCAGAAAATGCAGAATAGGAAGTGTGTGGGTAGGAAGGAGCATTTCATTTTTTTTTAAAGTAGTCAGGAAAGGATCTATTGAAACATAACATTTGAGCAAACACCTGCATTAGCATTTGTTTTGCCTTGCTGCACAAAATATTTTTGGTATACAGAAATTCATGTTTGGAAGGTTGATGATAGAAACTTACTTGTTTTAAGAAATTTCTACGTACATAATAGAATATTATCTATGCATATAAATGTCTCTATTCAAATTTATTCAAAGGACCTCAGCTTAAACACATTTAACATTAAACTCATAATTTTCTTCTAAATCTATTACTCTTTTCTGCTCTTCTTCTCCAAACAACTTAGTAAGAAACATAGGCACCACTGCAGTTCAAAAATCTGAACATCATTATGAAAGCCCTCTTCTAATTCAACCTCCAGGCTGACTAAGATATTGTCTCGTTAGGCAAACTGCATTTTCTGCTACCAAAATCCCATTGCTAGTAGTGTCTAGAGCAAATACAGCTATGAATTCACTTCATTTATTTATTTTCCTGAGGAGGGTTTTCCAATAATCCCCCCCAAAAAAAATTGTTAAAAAACACTATAACACTATTCTTTTTTGCTCACTTTTTTGTACATTCACTTTATAAATGTTGTCATTTGGTCAGAGAACCAAAACCAACAGAAGAGGACAAAATGGTCTATGTGCTACTACCATGAATAGTGTCTTCCAGAAATAGACTTGCAAATTGCTCCCCTAATGTCATCCCATTCACTATATACTTAAAAAAAGATCTATGAGGCTTGAAAATGTTGAGATGATTGATTTAAGATATCTATTATTATTGACTGCTGACATTTGGCCTTAGGAAATTACATTTGCAGTAGTATTTTAAAAATGATTAAGAGTTTCCTGAAAAAAAAATGTTTACATTATAAGATGTATTTTTAGAATTTGCATTTCTTAAAAGCCATTATATAAGGTTTCCAAACAAAATAAAATTAATTTTATGAGAAAAATACATGGAATTTGCCCTTATAAATTATAATTTGTAAAAATTAATAAATGTAAGATAAGTAGATTCCCAATAGCATATACAAAATAAAACTTGCTTACAACTGGTCATAAAATGTAACGTGCCCATTGAATATGATAAAAGGGAAGCATATGAATGATAAAATTTTATTTTTCATATCCTATCCACAATACAACGAGGTTATATAGCCATTACATACCTTTCTTTATTGGGCTTAATGATATTGTGCTTCTCAGATAACGTAATTTTTACAAATTTAAGATTTTTTCAACTCTGCATCAACCAAGTCTATTAGTGCCATTTTTACAATAGTATGTGCTCATATGACACTTTCAGATGTCACATTTTGGTAATACTCATAATATTTCAAACTTTTTCATTATTATTATATCTGTTATGGTGATCTGTGAGCAGTGATCTTTGATGTATCTAATGTAACTGCTTTGAGGTGCCATGAACCATGCTATGTAAGATGACAAACTTCATCAGTAAGTGTGTGTTCTGACTGCTCCCTCAATCAGCTCAGCTGTTTCTCCATCTCTCTCCCTTCGTTAAGGACTCCTTATTCCCTGAGACACAACAATATTTTAATTAGTCCAATTAATGACTCCACAATGGCCTCTAAGTGTTCCAGTGAAAGAGTCACACATCTCTCACATTAAATCAAAAGTTAGAAATGATTGAGCTTAGTGACAAAGGCATGTTGAAGGCCAAAACAGACCAAAAGCTAGATTTCTTATGCCAAACAGCCAAGTTGTGAATGCAAAGGAAAAATTCTTGAAGGAAATTAAAAAGGCTACTTCAGTGAACACAGGAGTGATAAGAAAGAGAAACAGCCTTGTTATTGATATGGAGAAAGTTTGAGTGCTCCGGATAGAAGATCAAACCACCCACAACATTCCCTAAGCCAAATCCTAATCCAGACCAAGGCAGTTACTCCATTCAATTCAGTGAAGGCTGAGAGAAGTGAGGAAGCTACAGAAGAAAAGTTTGAAGCTAGCAGAGGTTGGTTCATAAGGTCTAAGGAAAGAAGTCATCTCCAGAACAGAAAAGTACAAGGTGACACAAGAAGTGCTAAGGTAGAAGCTGCAGTAAGTTATTCAGGTATAGCTAAGATAATTGATGAAGGTGAATGAAGGTGACTACACTAAATGACATATTTTCAGTGTAGACCAAACATCTTTCTATTGGAGGAAAATGCCATCTAGGAATTTAATAGCTAGAGATGAAAAATCAATGCCTGGTTTAAATCTTCAAAGAACAGGCTGACTCTCTTTTTAGGAGTTAATGTAGTTGGTGACTGAAGTTGAAATCAATGCTCATTGACTATCCGGAAAATTCTAAGGTCCTTAAGAATTATGCTCAATCTACTCTGCCTGTGTTCTATAAATGAAATAAAAAAGCTTGGATATCAGCACATTTGTTTACAACATAGTTTACTAAATATTTTAAGCTCATTCTTGAGACCTACTGCTCATAAAAAAAGATTTCTCTCAAAATTTCACTGCTCATTGACAATGCACCAAGTGACGTAAAAGCTCTGATGAAGATGTACAAGGAGATTAATTTAATGCTGTTTTCATGACTGCTAAAACAGCATTCATTCTGCAGCCCATGCTTCAAAGAATATCTTCAACTTTCAAGTGTTATGATTTTAAAAATATATTTTTATATATTTATGAAGTATGGCTGCCATATATGGTGATTCGTCTGCTAAATCTGGGCAAAATAAATTGTAAACCTATGATTCACCATCCTAGATGCCATTAAGAACATTGTTGATTGATGGGAGGAGGTCAAAATATGAACATTAAAAGAAATTTGGAAGAAGTTGATTCTAACCACCATGGATGACTTTGCTGGATTCAAGAATTCAATGGAGGGGCCGGGTGCGGTGGCTTATGCCTGTAATCCCAGCACTTTGGGAGGCCAAGATGGGCGGATCATGAGGTCAGGAGATCGAGGCGATCCTGGCTAACACGGTGAAACCCCGTTTCTACTAAAAAAATACAAAAAGCTAGCCGGGCGAGGTGGCGGGCGCCTGTAGTCCCAGCTACTCGGGAGGCTGAGGCAGGAGAATGGCGTGAACCTGGAGGCAGAGCTTGCAGTGAGCTGAGATCCGGCCACTGTACTCCAACCTGGGCAACAGAGCAAGACTCTGTCTCAAAAAAAAAAAAAAAAAAAAAAAAAAGAATTCAATGGTGGAAGTAACTGCAGATGTGGTGGAAATAATAAAAGAACTAGAATTAGAAGTGGAGCCTCAAGAAGAACCTGCTAGTACAATCAGAATATTGTGGGAGATGAATAAAATTATTCTTGCTTTCAAGGTTATTACAATCTAATAGGTGAAAAAAAATACCTGGAAATAATATTAATAGCATCATGAATTACATATGCATGAATTGCTAGAAATTAGAGCAAGATGAAATTCTTCTGATTAGAATGATCCAGAAAGCTTAATAGATGGGTGATATCAGTGCTGGGTGTTGGTGGTAGGGTGTGATTTTAATATGTCAAAATGGGGAATTATCTGTACTATGTCATATTATATTTGTCTAAATGTACATAAAACTAGTTTCACAAATTATCACATATTCAATTTGAAAAACATCTTGTAACTTAAAACATACTTTCATAGGAACATAAGAAATATAAAATTATAGGCCTAGCATAAATTTCTGATTATTTATATACTAAATAATTTCCAATTTTACAAAATATTTTGCCTCCAGTCCTTAAATAATAATCCATTACAGGATAAATATATCATTAAAAAATCTAGGTAGCATAAAGTTCTGGTTATTTTAACATCTATATTAAGAAATATATGCAAATTATAAAATAAGCTGTATAAGAACTTTTTTTTTTTTTCTTTTTTGAGATGGAATCTTGCTCAGTCGCCCAGGCTGGAGTGCGGTGGCGCAATTTCGGTTCACTGCAAGCTCTGCCTCCTGGGTTCACGCCATTCTCCTGCCTCAGCCTCCCGAGTAGCTGGGACTACAGGTGCCCGACACTACGCCCGGCTAGTTTTTTTGTATTTTTAGTAGAGATGGGGTTTTCACCGTGTTAGCCAGGAGGATGGTCTCGATCTCCTGACCTCGTGATCTGCCGGTCTCGGCCCCCCAAAGTGGTGGGATTACAGGCATGAGCCACCGCGTCCGGCCAAGAACTTTTCTGACATTACAAAACTTATCTCATGAAGTAGCTTTTCTTATACTTGAGGTTTTATTTCCTTAAATGTACTTAGAAATACGAAGCAATTCATCTGTTTTTTGAACTGAATTTGAAGAAAAAAATTAAGAAAATGATATGGTTGCCTAGGTTGATATTACTATTAGTAATTTTCAAAATCACATTAACCAGAGATTAGGGTGTATGGAAGCAGTGTCACTATTCTTTTGTATCCCATCCGTAATTCACTGTTCTTGAACACATGCTTAGAACTCACAGTAGTGATGAGACTTACAAACCTGGCTTACTATGATTGATGACAGCAGAGTTAAGCAAACTTAAACAACTGAAAGGAAGGATATATTTGTCACAGGGATGGTAAGAAAACGTTTGCTTGTTGCCATTGCTAATGTTTATTCTAGTTCTCTTTTTAGATGACCCACCACAGTGTTCTGAGAAGCCAAATTGGGATAATTGGTGTCTAATGGAAGGCCAACTTAGTAAGACAGAGGTCCATAGTAAGGGTCTCAAATGAGGGTATTAGGGATGTCAACACCAGGCTAGGAACGTATTCCAGGCAGCGATTAGGCAGTCTCTTCTTTGAAGTGAATATAAGCTGACATTAGATTCAGGCCTGACGTGAAACATGTGAAGCCTTCGGAGTCAGCACATACTGTTTATTTCCTGTTGCTGTGGAGAAAAAAAAAATGCACCTAGTCAACTCCTCTCCAGTGTGTTCACAACTATATGCCAGTGTTTCCAGGAAGTATTAGATAAGAGTGGGAGGTGGTGAGGCAAACATCTTACAGTGTCACACTGTCTTTAAGCCAATTTTAGAGACTGCATGACATCTGAATCATCATAGCTCAACAGTACGGAGCATTCACTTTGTCAGGGTTACATTCTAAGTGCTTTACATTTACTAACCCACTTAGTTCTCATAACACTCTATAAAATAAATAATATTAATATCTCCATTTTACAGATAAAAAAAATGAAGGCATAGAGAAATTAACAAACTTGGCCAAAGCTACACAGTTAAAATATAATATGACTAGAATTCAAATCAGGCACTTTTGCTCTAGAAAGAAGAGCAAAGGGAAGTAAGATACTTTTATTATTTTCAGACTGGAGGAAAGAGAAGCAAAAATAATATAATAAATTAAAAGCAATACCTGTTATATGTCTACTATACTGGCTTTCACTCACCTGGATGGGATTAATCAGTATCTATAATTAATTTTAAGCAAAAGTCATCATTGTTATCTCATGACATTTGCAAATTTCCTAAAACAACCTATCATATCAAAAGTAATATTTTTAAACCAAACTTTATTATTTGTATTAACATATGAGAATCTGTTTATAAAATCAAGTATAATAATTAAATATACACAGAACTATTGAATAAAGACCAAATGTAAGGCATAAAGCTATAGATTTTTAAACTTAAATAAATCCTAAAAATTTAGTCTAATTCTCAAAGTTTACAAATGACAAATGGAAAGGTAATCTTATTGGTAGTCAAATAAACTTTTAATAGCTGACTTGGATCAGTATTTTTTCCTTTATACCAAGCTATAGGTACAAAGTCTCATTTTTCCTACAATCATCATCAAGTTCTAGATTGTAAACTGCCTCATAAATTGCACCTCACCAACATAGCTCAAGGCCAATCTCCATGCCTTGTCTCTTGAGACACACAGTAAATGAACCTCTTCTCCTTTTCCCTTTGGTCATGTTTCTGTCTCCTGCAGGTATCTACCATGGTCCCACAAAGATCCTAATACTTAAATAACAAAGAGTGAAATTATCAAGGGGAGAATATAGTAGTAGTGAGAGCTTACAAAAATTAAAAAGAGCCAAACAAAAAAGTGAATAAGTGCTGATTTATAATTTGGTTTTTAATTGTGAACATTTCAGTCTAAGGTTCAGATACCAGATACAGAAATATTTATATATTTTCATAGTTTGGAGGAAGGGAAGGTATAGCATATCAAGCTGAATGATAAATTAAAAGTAGTAAGTAATCTCTGAAATGCGCATCTATATAAAAAGAGGGGAAAAGAAAAGATGATAGTCTTTGTTTTTTGTTTCTGTTTTTTAAGTGGTGCAATGACAGAATAGATTATGTGAGAATTTCTCTTCCTGGTAAAAGATTGATTTATAGCAGATGATAAACCTTTACATGTTGACATGTTAACTCCTTTTGGAAGGTCAAAGTGTCAAAATATGCCTGCCATTTAGATGTAATATCCTTCCACCACATTCCTCTGGAATATTAATTGAAAGATATAGATTGGGGTAGCCTATTTAAAGCCACAGTCCTGCTGACACCTTCAAGGATTCAATCCATTCATAAGGCTGAATATATTGCCCTGAAAGGTTCCTATGTCCTACTCCCTGGACCTAGGAAAATATTAGATAACATGGCAAAAGGAAATTAAGGTTGATGAGGCAATTACGGTTGAAAATCAAAACAGGCCTTAAAATAAGGAGATTACCTTGGATTGTCCATACCGGCCCAGTGTAGTCACAAAGGACCTTAAATGTGAACAAGGAAGGCAGAAGAGGAGAATCAGAGGAGCTGTGACTAGAATTAGATCAGAGTGATTCAAAGTGAGGAGATTTTAAATTTCTCCTGGGGGTCACAAGCCAAGGAATGTGGTAGCCTCTAGTACCTGGAAAATGCAACGAAACAAGTCCCCCACTACAGACTCCAGAAAAAAAATGCAGCCTGCCTACACCTTGATTTAACCCAGTGAGAACCACATCAGACTGCTGATCTACAGTGGTATAAGATTTAATGTTGTTTTAAGCCACTAAATTTGTGGCAATCTGTTGCAGCAGCAATAGAAAATGAATATACAAGCCTAGTGTCATCATTTAGTCTCTTAGCACCATCATTTAGTCTCTTAGCACCAGAGATTAAATTAATAAATATTTGTGATTCCCCAAGCTTATGTGGTTTTGCTGTATGTAATAGAATATCTTAATAAACCTTTTGAAATACTCCTATGTTTTAAAAATCAATTCCAGAGTCAAAAAATATGCACCACAATTCTGTGGGTCATCACTAACCAAGGTTGGCTATAGTCAATCCATTATATCTTTAAGACTACATAACTTAGTCGTTTTCAAATCTGTCAGATCAATGCTTCTATTTATAAGACATATTAACATCATCTTTATTAATTAAAATTAAAGACACAGAATATATGTTATTAACTGAATACTTGTGCCTACTAAATTTCATACATTAAAATTTAATCCCCAGTGAAATAGCATTTGGCGGTGGGACTTTTAGGAGGTAATTAGTTCATGAGGTTTGAGCTTTCACAAGTAGGATTAATGCCCTTATAAATGAGGTCACAGAGAGCTCTCTTTCTCTTTCTTTTATATGCAGATGCAGATAAAAAGTGGCAGTCTACAACCCAGGAAAGGGCCCTTATGAGAACCTGACCATGAGGGTACCCTGATCTCAAACATCCAATCTCCAGCATTATGAGAAACACATTTCCGTTGTTAATGTGTCACCAAAGTACCAGCATTACTTTCCTTTATATCAGGTTGTTATAGTATCTTGAACTAAGATCGTATAAAACCTACCTATGCAAATAAATTCAAAAAACATATAATCCCCTATAGATAAGATAAATAGCAGGAAGGTAAGAATAATAGAATAATGTACATTTATACTCTGGCAAGACTACACTAGAAGACACAATGAATTAGTAAGTTTGTCCCCATAGGTAGAATCACAATGAGTACTTCAGACTGAAACAGTTATGTTGTATTGGCCACTCGAATACTGAGAATGGAGTGGATATTATGGAATTTTGAACAACACTTGTTTAAATTCCAAACAAAATGTTATAGAATCTCATCATTTGTGCAGCAATTCCTTTACTTCAAAATGCTGTGTATGTCAAATCCTAGGTAATCTTTACTTGTGCAGCACTGCCTAAGCTGCAGGATAGGTAGAATTCCTGGTTCCCTCCTCTAAATGCTGACACCCTACTCACCTCCTGCCCCACCAGGCATTATGATAATTTTAAAAGACCCACAAATCCCTTTACAAACTCTTTATCTTTTAACTACTACTAATCCATCCTTATAAATTCAAGTTAGGAGTCACCCTCTCCAGGAGGACTTCACTGGCTACTCACCAGGCTAGATGAGGCCTTCATACCTGTCAGCACCCAGAAAACTCTGCTTTTCTCTATTATTGCTAAGAGTAACAAATAAGAATGTCATATAAGCAATGACTAACGTTACCCTGAAAGTTTACCACTTGCTGGGCATGCTAAGCTCTCCTGTGAATTATCTCATTTATCTCATGCCTGATAAAAATACTTTGGTTATAACAGACAAGGCAGTAGCTTGAAGGACAGTTTATGTGCAGAAAGAAGAGATTATGATTTTGCTTTGTTTTATTTTATTTTAAGGTAGAGGAAATCAAGCTTGTGTGTATACAAAGACAAGACAACAGTGGTTCTGAGAGAGAGCTTTATGTTACAGAAATGCGAATAAATTCCTAGAAAAGATAAAAGAGAAAGGATAACCTTAAACCAAAAGAAGATTCTCTCTCACTGTAGCATAAGAGTAGTAATTGGAGATAGACTGTAAGAAACAGCCTCAGAAGCTGTTTTCAGCATAATACACTGTATGAGTAGATGTGATTGAAAGAGAAGGAGCAATGGGTGTCAGTAAATGAGAATATTACTAAAAAATCAGTTGTGGGGTTGGCAGCAGTAAGGTAGAAATAATGTGATATAGAGGCTAGAAAACTGGCTGTATAAGGAGGATTCCAGGTTTGAAGTCTCATATAGAGAAAAAGATCAGGTTTAGTGGATCAAGTTTAGAGTTGTATAAGATAGCTGAAGCCATTAGTGCAGGTGTAGCTTTTTGGGGTGATAACTAAAGGTCATGGCCCATGTGTGGAGAATTGACTGTGTTAAGGTCTTTGTTATGAAAGAGGTATACGCAATTAGGGCTTTTGCATGTTGGTTGATTATGAACAAAATTATGACCAATGATCATAAATAGAATGAATAGGAGATGGTAGAACATAAATTTTAAACTCAGAGTAAAGTTTGGCTTGTCCTATATGTGCTTTCTAGAGAGTTCTATAATTCCATGTGAATGGCAATACATGTTTTTAATGGCCAATAGTAATATTTCAATAGATGCTAGCATTTCATTTAATAATTTTTATTTATCTTATGGTCACAGGAATCGATAATTAGAAGAGAACGTTGCTTAATAGTTAAGTTCCTTTAATAATGTGACATTTAGTCAAGTTGTCTAAAGGTGACAGCTCCTCATCTATAAACTTTCAGGCTCATGTGAACATTGGACACATCTTTTGATACACTGCAGCTTCCTTATCCTTGACACTACCTAGTCTACTCAGAAAATGATATATCAATCAGTCACCAAAGCAAGATATCAATTGGATGACTATGATAATTACTCCACTTATACATGTTTTTCCCTTTCAATTTTCAGGTATAGATACAAAAATTTATTGTGCTTGTGTCCTTTTACAGACTCTACAATTCTAAATCTCGGGATAGTGTCTGTAGTTTCAGTTATTTTCTAAATGAATTGTTTATTTAATGATAGTTTATTTCCAACCACTTTTATCACCTCTCTGGTTAAAAAGTTCATTCCATGAACTACATTAGCTAAATTTCTTTTCATATTAAGTAGAACAATACATCAGAAAAACAGTCCAAAAATCTTTCATAGACTTTTTAAAGAGTAATTTTAGGTTCATAGCAACATTGAGCAGAAAATACAGAGATTTCCCATTTACCCACTGCCCTCACACACGCATAGCTTCCTCCATCATCAGTATCCTATACTGCAGTGGAATATTTGTGAGGCTATCAATTGTTTATGTCATAGATTGTGGCTTTGGTGTAGTTACAATTGATGAATCTATATTGACACTTTGTTATTGCCCAAAGTCCATGGTTTACATTAGGGGTCACTCTTGTACCTTCTATGGGTTTGGACAAATGTATAATGACCTCTTTAGTATTATACAGAGTCATTTCCTGCCCTAATAATCATCTATGCTCTGTGTCTACTCATCCCTTCCTCCCACAAACCTGTGGAAACCACTGATCTTTTTACTGTCTCCATAGTTTCACCTTTCCAGAATGTCATATAGTTGGAATCATGAGATATGTAGCCTTTCCAGATTGGCGTCTTTCACTAAGTAATATGCATTTACTCTTCCTTAATACGTATTTATGGCTTGATAGCTAGTTACATTTTATTGGTCAGTTTGTTTGTTTTTCACAGATAAGGTCTTCCTCTGTCACCCAGGCTGGAGTGCATGGCACAATCATAGCTCACTGCAGCCCCAAACTCCTGGGCTCAAGCAATCCTCCCACCTCAGTCTCTTGAGCAACTGGGACTACAGGCATGTGCCACCATGACTAGCTAATTTTCTTGTATTTTTTTAATTAGTAGAGATGGGGCTAGCGTCAAGCAGTCCTCCACCTTAGCCTCCCAAAACACTGAGATTGCAGGCATGATTCACGGTGTTTGGCCTAGTTTCTTTTTAGTGGTGAATAATATTCCATTGTCTGGATGAATCAGTTTATTTATCCATTCACCTACTGAAGGACATTCTATTTCCTTCCAAGTTTTGGCAGTTATGAATATAGCTGTTATAAACATCTGTGTGCAGATTTTAGCACTAATGTAAGTTTTTAATTCTTTTGGGTAAATACCAAGGGATATGATTGCTGGATCCTTTGGTAAGAATATGTTTAGTTTTTTAAGGAACTGCTAGTTGTCTTCCAAAGTGGCTGTGCCATTTTGCATTCCTACCAGCAATGAATGAGAGTTCCTGTTGTTCTGCATCCTCATCAGCATCTGATGTTGTCAGTGTTCTAGATTTTTG
Organism: Mandrillus leucophaeus; assembly: GCF_000951045.1. Taxonomy (NCBI): domain Eukaryota; kingdom Metazoa; phylum Chordata; class Mammalia; order Primates; family Cercopithecidae; genus Mandrillus; species Mandrillus leucophaeus. The sequence continues at coordinate 369,584 of NW_012110563.1, read as the reverse complement.
GTCATTCTTATAGATGTATAGTGGTATCTCACTGCTGTTTTAGTTTGCATTTCCCTGAGGACATATGACATGAAGCATCTTTTTCATATGCTTATTTGCTCTCTTTTCATCTTTTTGGTGAAGTGTTTCTTAAGGTCTTTAGTCCATTTTAAAAATCAGATTAAAGCAAAGATTTTCTTATTGTTGAGTACTTTGTACATTGTTCTTTGTATATTTTGGATAACAGGCCTCTATCAGATGCATCTTTTTATGCATTTCTTTCAGTCTCTGGCTTGTCTTCTCATTCTCTTGTTCTTTTGACATTGTCTTTCACAGAGCAGAAGTTTAAATTTTAATGAAGTCTGGGTTATCAATTGTTTATTTCATAGACTGTGCCTTTGGTGTGGTATCTAAAAAGTATTATGAATCCAAGATTATCTAAGTTTTCTCCTATGTTTTCTTCTAGGAGTTTTATAGTTTTGTATTTTACATTTAGATCCGTGATCCACTTTGAGTTAATTTTCATGAAGGGTGTAAAACCTATGTCTAGATACATTTTTTTTTTTTTTTTTTGCCACATGGATGTCCATTTGTTCCAGCACCATTTGTTGAAAAGGTTATTTTTTTCTCCATGTGCTACCTATACTACTTTGTCAAAAATTACTTGACTCTATTTATGTAGGTCTATTTCTGGGCTCTGTATTCTACTACATTGACCTATTTCTCTCTTCTTTGGCCACTACCATACTGTATTAATTATTTTAGCTTTATAGTAAGTTTTGAAGTCAGGTAGTGTTAGTCCTCTAATCAATTGTTTTAAATATTGGAATCTTAAAGTGTGCAGAGTTCATAATGAAAATAAACCAAGAATAAAGGAATCTTTAAGTGTATGTATAAATGATTAAAGAAAATTGGGGAATGAGACTAACCATGGAACACTAATGGGAGCTCATTATTTGATTGGCTTTTGATATTAGCATAATATTTTATTTTTCATGGAAACTGTAAGTATATTAGAGAAAGAAAGCAAATAATAGATGATACTAATTAGCTGTTGATTTTCAATTGATCTATGTATTATCATATTTATACATTTCTAGGCCTTTTCTGAATCTTATTTCATTATACCATGTGTTCTAAACGAAAAACATTAGGTTTGCTTAAGAATCTTTCTTTTCCTTGAATGAACTTGTCTCTTGGACTGTTTCTGAGCTCCTTGTACTGCAACCAGTAGTTATGAACTTATGTAAAGAAACGTTGTTAGTTTTTATATCACTATACAAATCCACACAATTATTTGAATAGTTTAGAGGGATATATTAGTTACATAAACATATTCATATAATAAGGCCTTATAAACTACCCTAGATAATGTCTTTTTTAACGTAAGTACAAGAGCCAAACCATTGAAGATTTAGAAGCAATGAAAAATCATCTTATTGTTTGCCTAGATACATTCACTTAGGAAATGCGAGAAAATTCTGGTTACTTAATTTTTTAAAATATCATGAATCACATTGTTTTCATTTTGGAAATTTTATGAAAATACAATAGCCAGTAATGTGCCCAAATACTTTTATTTTAAAATATCATTTAATAAAATAACTACTTGTTTATTTTTCCAAAAGGATAACTAATTTGGAAATTACAAATCCCTTCCTTTCTAAATCATTTGGATCAACAAACAGAAATGTTTTTCCTGTATTCTATACTACCTTTTCTTATTTTCAGAATGACTTTGTTAGTCCTTACAGATGCACGTGCATGCGTGCGCACACACACACACACACACACACTAGCAGAGAAATCCAGAGACAAAGATAGAGATATATTCTCTCTCTCTCTCACACACACACACACCCCCCACATGTAAGACACAGGACACAGTGTGCTACATTCATATTAGGAAACTACAAATTGTAACCTCTTATCCCTGATGGTAGGCCATATTTAGCAAGACAGTTAAGCTGGTAAATTTCTATAACACCTAGGCAGAGTTCCAATGGGAATACCCACATGTTTAACAGACAGACAAGGAACCTCATTTAACCTTGTTACTGCCAATATGAACATGCAGAAGAGCAAAAACAATGTGTTCTGGACTTTTAAATGGCTAGAGCAGTGTATCTATTTTCATTATTATTATTCCTGAATTTTATTTATTTATTTATTTATTTATTTATTTATTTAAACACAGAGTCTTGTTCTGTTACCCAGGCTGGAGTTCAGTGGCACAATCTTGGCTCACTGCAACTTCCACCTCCCAGGTTCAAGAAATTCTCCTGCCTCAGCCTCCTGAGTAGCTGGAATTACAGGTGCATTCCACCACATCTGGGTATTATTTGTATTTTTAGTAGACACAGTTTCACCATGTTGGTCAGGCTGGTCCCAAATTCCTGACCTCAAATGATCCACCTTCTTCGGCCTCCCAAAGTGCTGGGATTACAGGTGTGAGCCACCATGCCCAGTCTATTCCTGAATTTTAAATTTAGAGTACTGCCGTTCTTCTCTGGGCCTAGGTCAGATTGAGAGCTACATTAACACATGCAGACCTCTTAAGGGACCCTTAAGAGCATTTCAGTGGCAATTTTCTAAATGGTTTCCCTTAGCGGAATGAAAGTTTCATGTCTCCCCAAGTGCCTCAGTCCCCCAGGCCTCAGAAGGAAAAATGTGTTCTCTCTGTTTGATGATGATAGTACCATTATCTTCCATTCTTTTCAGTTGCCAATATTACATCAAGGTATCATGATGTAATGATTCTACTTTAATTTCAGATAAATTGGTGCCTCTAGTGTCCTCTCTCTGAGATGAAGGAAGAGGTAATAGTTCTGCTGAATCAATCACAGATAATAGAAATGCTGGTGAAATTAGCCACTGAGGCTTTCCCTCTCTACTGAATGAAAAGAGTCCTGAAAAGCAGTCCTTGCTCTAAATGTTGAAAACGTTACCACACTTTTCTGGATCCTAGCTTTCTCAAATGAAAAGTAAAATCATTAAACTGAATGACTACTATGGAAAATTCTAACTAAAGCATTCCCTGATTTTTAGATTACTGAATATCACAGTCAGCAATGTCACGAGGGAAAGGGAATCTTCCAGATTATCACAAATAAAAAAATTCATTAAAATAGATACATTTTTCATTTTTAGATTTTCTGTTTCTCAAAACCACAATTCTAGTACAATATCCAAATTTTTACAGTGACTGCATATTGGAGATGTCTCCTTAAGTAACCCACATCTGACCTTAACCAAATTCATCACTTTCCTCATCCCTAAATAACCTCCCCCTACTACCTTCTGTTATTTAGATTATGGTGACAGGACAGAAGTTCTATCAGTGTAGGTAGAAAGAATGAAATTAACTAGCCATGAGAAGGAAAGTTACTTGGAAACTCTGGCTTCTGGAAAGTTTGAGTTAAAACATCTAAGAGTAATCTGAAATTGGAGCTCAGGGCAGACGTGGTGGTGAAATACACGGTGGGAACCTCTGTCATGGAAAGTTATGGATGTGGAATGACTTTACCCAGGAAAAGAAAGACAAATGGTAAACAGGTAATACAGGAAAAAGGCAGGATATTTTTTTCCAAGTAACGGAGAACAACAGAAATTGAAATGCAGATATATACCGTGTATAAACTTCTAAAAGCTAAAAGCTTGAAGCCCTCTAACATCTAAGCTGTCAAGACCAGTCATACACAAGGAGTTATGCTATTTTTAACTTGTGATATTTTTAACTTGCAATAAGTTTATCAGGACATAACCTAACTACAAGTAGAGATGCTTCTGTAATGGTATTTACCTCATTGAGATTATTGACGCAATTAAAAAGGCAGTGCATGAACAGGGACTTGCACATAGTAGATGATTAAAAAAATAGTTATTCTAAATTGCTCTATCACAGTAAATACACATAATGACAATGACTGTCACGAAGACTGAAATCTATAATTTATTTAATCTGACTTCCCATTCAAGAGAAATTCAGTTGATGAAATAGGAGTGTCAATGAATAACAGTTTGTGTACATAATCATGCACAGGGAGAAAGGCATGAAACACATAGGGGCAAGAAGCAAAACTCCAGCTGTTACTGTATTGGAACAGGGAATTAAAAGATGGATTGTCTAGGTGAAGCTCTAATTTCTCCCTGTCAAATTGCCAGTTAGTTAGAGTTTTTAAACAAGGATCCCTAGGGAGGGTTGAAGTTGTCCATGAATCATGAAATTATGTGCAAAGTTCTGTTTTGTTATGTATATTTTTTTCATGGAAAATAGTCCATAATTTACATCAGAATTACATACTGAAGGAAAAGTTGCTGACTGAATAAACTAAATTAGAATAGCTCTAGAACATCTGTATTATCCAAAATAAAATTAGAATAACATCTTAAGTGAAAAGGCAAGGAACTAGACAAAGAATATGTGTTTAATATTTCCCTCAAAATAAACAGTACATTTATCTGCTTGGTTATTTGTTAACCTTAAAAGAAAAAGTTATCTCTTACAAAGAGGAGCTGGTAACATTACTTCTGAAACTATTCCAATCAGTACAAAAAGAGGGAATCCTCCCTAACATTCTATGAGTCCAGCATCATCCTGATACCAAAGCCCGGCTGAGACATGACATAAAAAAGAGAATTTTAGACTAATATCCCTGATCAACACTGATGCAAAAATCTTCAATAAAATACTAGCAAACTGAATCCAGCCACACATCAAAAAGCTTCTCCACCACGATCAACTCAACCTCATCCCTGGGATGCAAGGCTGGTTCCACATACACAAATCAATAAACATAATCAATCACATAAACAGATCCAATGACAAAAAATACATGATTATCTCAATAGATGCAGAAAAGGCCTTCGACAAAATTCAACAGCCATTCATACTAAAAACTCTCAATAAACTAGGTATTGATAGAACGTATCTCAAAATAATAAGAGCTATTTATGACAAACCCATAGCCAATATCACACTGAATGGGCAAAAACTGGAAGCATTCCCTCTGAAAACTGGCACAAGACAAGGATGCCCTCTCTCACCACTCCTATTCAACATAGTGTTGGAAGTTCTGGCCAGGGCAATTAGGCAAGAGAAAGAAATAAAAGATGTTCAATTAGGAAAAGAGGAAGTCAAATTGTCCCTGTTTGCAGAAGACATGATTGTATGTTTAGAAAACTCCATCATCTCAGCCCAAAACCTCCTTAAGCTGATAAGCAACTTCAGCAAAGTCTCAGAATACAAAATCAATGTGCAAAAATCACAAGCATTCCTATACACCAATAACAGACAGAGAGCCAGTGAACCCCCATTCACAATTGCTACAAAGAGAATAAAATACCTAGGAATCCAGCTTTCAAGGGATGTGAAGGACCTCTTCAAGGAGAACTACAGACCACTGCTCAGCAAAATAAAAGAGGACACACACAAATGGAAGAAATTTCCATGCTTGTGGATAGGAAGAATCAATATCGTGAAAATGGCCACACTGCCCAAGGTAAATTATAGATTCAATGCCATCCTCATCAAGCTACCAATGACTTTCTTTACAGAATTGGAAAAAAACTACTATGAAGTTCAGATGGAACCAAAAAAGAGCCTGCATTGCCAAGACAATCCTACACATCTACAACGATCTTATCTTTGACAAACCTGACAAAAACAAGAAATAGGGAAAGGATACCCTATTTAATAAATCGTGCTGGGAAAACTGGCTAACCATATGTTGAAAGCTGAAACTAGATCTCTTCCTTACCCCTTATACAAAAATTAATTCAAGGTGCATTGAAGACTTAACTGTTAGACCTAAAACCATAAAAACCCTAAAAGAAAACCTAGGCAGTACCATTGAGAACATAAGCATGTACAGAGACTTCATTACCAAAACACCAAAAGCAATGGCGACAAAAGCCAAAATTGACAAATGGGATCTAATTAAACTAAAGACTGCATGGTAAAATAAACTACCATCACAGTGAACAGACAACCTACCGAATGGAAGAAAATTTTTGCAATCTGCCCATCTGACAAAGGGCTAATATCCAGAATCTACAAAGAACTCAAATTTACAAGAAAAAAACAACCCTGCCAAAAAGTGGGCAAAGGATATGAACAGACACTTCTCAAAAGAAGACATTTATGTAGCAACAGACGCATGAACAAATGCTCATCATCACTGGTAATCAGAGAAATGCAAATCAAAACAACGATGAGATACCACCTCACACCACTTAGAATGGCAATCATTAAAAAGTCAGGAAACAACAGGGGCTGAAGAGGATGTGGAGAAATAGGAACGCCTTTACACTGTTGGCAGGAGTGTAAATTAGTTCAACCATTGTGGAGGACAGTGTGGCGATTCCTCAAGGATCTAGAACTGGAAATTCCATTTGACCCAGTAATCCCATTACTGGGTATATATCCAAAGGATTATAAATCACTATAAAGACACATGCACACGTATGTTTAATGCGGCACTATTCACAATACCAAAGACTTGGAACCAATACAAATGCCCATTAATGATAGACTGGATTAAGAAAATGTGGCACAAGTACAGCATGGAATACCATGCAGCCATAAAGAAGGATGAGTTGATGTCCTTTGCAGGGACATGGATGAAGCTAGAAACCATCATTCTCAGCAAACCATCATAAGGACGGAAAACCAAACACCATATGTTATCACTCAAGTGTGAATTCAACAATAAGAACATTTGGACACATGGCGGGGAACATCACATACCGAGACATATCGGGGTGGGGGGCTGGGGAAGGGATAGCATTAGGAGAAATACCTAATGAAAATGATGAGTTGATGGGTAGAGTAAACCCATGTATACCTATTTAACAAACTTGCACGTTGTGCACCTGTACCCTAGAACTTAAACTATAAAACGATAAATTACCTTTTTCAGATAAAAACTGCTGAGGCTGCCACTAAAAAAAAAAAAAAAAAAAAAGATAATCACTGTAAGTTTGGGCTTTAAAACAGTTAAAAGTTCCTTCAGTATCTGATACTTCTTTTTTTTATTATTGTACTTTAAGTTCTAGGGTACATGTGCACAATGTGCAGGTTTGTTACATATATATACATGTGCCATGTTGGTGTGCTGCACCCATCAACATGTTAGCACCCATCAACTCATCATTTACATCAGGTATAACTCCCAATGCAATCCCTTCCCCTGCCCCCTCCCCACAATAGGCCCCAGTGTGTGATGTTCCCCTTCCCACGTCCAAGTGATCTCACTGTTCAATTCCCACCAATGAGTGAGAACAAGCGGTGTTTGGTTTTCTGTTATTGCGATAGTCTGCTGAGAATGATGGTTTCCAGCTGCATCCATGTCCCTACAAAGCACACAAACTCATCTTTTTTATGGCT
>NW_012110563.1:359501-360575 GCF_000951045.1 Mandrillus leucophaeus | reverse complement strand
TTTGACTTCTTCTTTTCCTAACTGAATACCCTTGATTTCTTTCTCTTGCCTGATTGCCCTAGCCAGAACTTCTAACACTATGTTGAATAGGAGTGGTGACAGAGGGCATCCCTGTTTTGTGCCAGTTTTCAAAGGGAATGCTTCTAGTTTTTGCCCATTCAGTATTATATTGGCTGGGGGTTTACCATAAATAGCTCTTATTATTTTGAGATACGTTCCATCAATATCGAATATATTGAGAGTTTTTAGCATGAATGGCTGTTGAATTTTGTCAAAGGCCTTTTCTGCATCTATTGAGATAATCATGTGGTTCTTGTCTTTGGTTCTGTTTCTATGCTGGATTACATTTATTGAATTGCATATGTTGAACCAGCCTTGCATCCCAGGGATGAAGCCCACTTGATCATGGTGGATAAGCTTTTTGATGTGCTGCTGAATCCGGTTTGCCAATATTTGATTGAGGATTTTTGCATCAATGTTCATCATGGATATTGGTCTAAAATTCTCTTTTTTTGTTGTCTCTGTCAGGCTTTGGTATCAGATGATGTTGGCCTCCTAAAATGAGTTAGGGAGGATTCCCTCTTTTTCTATTGATTGGAAATTTTCAGAAGGAATGGTACCAGCTCCTCCTCATACCTTTGGTAGAATTCGGCTGTGAATCCGCCTGGTCCTGGACTTTTTTTGGTTGGTAGGCTATTAATTATTGCCTCAATTTCAGAGCCTGCTATTCGTCTATTTAGGTATTCAACTTCTTCCTGGTTTAGCCTTGGAAGAGTGTAAGTGTTCAGTAAATTATCCATTTCTTCTAGGTTTTCTAGTTTATTTGCGTAGAGGTGTTTATAGCATTCTCTGATGGTAGTTTGCATTTCTGTGGGGTCGGCGGTGATATCCCCTTTATTATTTTTTAATCACATCTATATGATTCTTCTCTCTTTTCTTCTTTAGTAGTCTTGCTAGCTGTCTATTAATTTTGTTGATCTTTTCAAAAGACCAACTCCTGGATTCATTGATTTTTTGGAGGGTTTTTTGTGTCTCTATCTCCTTCAGTTCTGCTCTGATCTTAGTTATTTCTTG
>NW_012110563.1:355429-355970 GCF_000951045.1 Mandrillus leucophaeus | reverse complement strand
TCTTTATAGCAGCATGATTTATAATCCTTTGGGTATATACCCAGTAACGGGATGGCTGAGTCATAGGTATTTCTAGTTCTAGATCTTTGAGGAATCGCCATACTCTTTTCCACAATGGTTGAACCAGACTACAATCCCACCAACAGTGCAAAAGTGATCCTATCTCTCCACATCCTCTCCAGCACCTGTTTTTTCCTGACTTTTTAATGATTACCATTCTAACTGGTGTGAGATGGTATCTCATTGTGGTTTTGATTTGCATTTCTGACAGCCAGTGATGATGAGCAATTTGTAATGTGTCTGTTGGTTGTATGAATGTCTTCTTTTGAGAAATGTCTGTTCATATCCTTTGCCCACTTTTTGATGAGGTTGTTTGTTTTTTTCTTGTAAATTTGTTAGAGTTCTTTGTAGGTTCTGGATATTAGCCCTTTGTCAGATGCAAAGGCCCTTTGTAGATTGCAAAAATGTTCTCCCATTCTGTAGGTTGCCTACTCACTCTGATGGTAGTTTCTTTTGCTGTGCAAAAGCTCTTTAGTTTAAT
>NW_012110563.1:342330-353423 GCF_000951045.1 Mandrillus leucophaeus | reverse complement strand
CTTTGTTCTCATTGGTTTCAAAGAACATCTTTATTTCTGCCTTCATTTCATTATGTACCCAGTAGTCATTCAAGAGCAAGTTGTTCAGTTTCCATGTAGTTCAGCAGTGTTGACTGAGTTTCTTAGTTCCGAGTTCTAGTTTCATGGCACTGTGGTCTGAGAGACAGTTTGTTATAATTTATGCTTTTTTACATTTGCTGAGGAGTGCTTTACTTCCAACTATGTGGTCAGTTTTGGAATAGGTGTGATGTGGTGCTGAGAACAATGTATATTCTGTTGATTTGGGGTCAAGAGTTGTGTAGATATCTATTAGGTCCGCTTGGTGCAGAGTTTAGTTCAATTCCTGGATATCCTTGTTAACTTTCTGTCTCGTTGATCTGTCTAATGTTGACAGTGGGGTGTTGAAGTCTCCCATTATTATTGTATGGGAGTCTAAATCTCTTTGTAAGTCTCCAAGGACTTGCTTTATCAATCTGGGTGCTCCTGTATTGGGTGCATGTATATTTAGGATAGTTAGCTCTTCCTGTTGAGTTGATCCCTTTACCATTGTGTAATGGCCTTCTTTGTCTCTTTTGATCTTTGATGGTTTAAATTCTGTTTTTATCAGAGACTAGGATTGCAACCCCCGCCTTTTCTTGTTTTCCATTTTCTTGGTAGATCTTCCTCCATCCCTTTATTTTGAGCCTATGTGTGTCTCTGCATGTGAGATGGGTCTCCTGAATATAGCAAACTGATGTGTCTTGACTCTTTATCCAATTTGCCAGTCTGTGTCTTTTAATTGGAGCATTTAGTCCATTTACATTTAAGGTTAATATTGCTATGTGTGAACTTGATCTTGTCATTGTGATATTAGCTGGTTATTTTGCTTGTTAGTTGATGCAGTTTCTTCCTAGCATCAATGATCTTTTCATTTTGGCATTTCTTAGTTAGAAAAATAATAGTCTAGAGTTGCTTTTTACTATTGTTGTGAAAAAAAATTGTGCAATGTTTTACACTCATGATGTTTTCCATGGATAAGTGGCTGTGTTATCAAGTAAGCTGTCTCTGCAGGATGACTACACATTACACACTAGAGTAGCATTTTCTGTTTTATTTTTCTTTTTTTTTCATCCTATGCTATTTAACTGAAATAAATGTGAAACTGAATTCACTGCCATTCTTAACATGGAATTTTCTTCTTCCTCATCAAGTGCATACAGAGACAACATACTTAGAAGGAAAAGTAAAACATTACCCTTTGCCCAGGTCTGTTCATAACTCAGCACCTATTGGTTTCAGCAGGCTAAAGACTATAAGCACTATCAAGGTAGCAAGGAAAATCACTGTAATCTCTTTAGATATGTGTTCTTCTCATTTTTTCCTGAATTGCTCTATACAAATAATTATAGTTTTAGGCATAATTTCCCAATTTTAGGTTTGCTTCCCTTCCTCTCTCTCTCTCACACACACACACACACACACACACGCAGTTTATCTCTCAAAAACCTCGTCAAAACAGCAACAAGGCAGAAAGAGACAGGTGAGTTCTGAGCAAAATATTTGAATAATTGACCCCAAAATATTTTCCTACTTTTTCTCTTTTTCCAGAAATCATATATATCATGGATCAAAATATATTAATTACTCATATTCTCTTAAAATCCTAATAAGTTTCCAGTATTTAATAATGAAAACACTACTGTAGAGTCATTGGAATTTTCATATGTGATAACATTTTTAGTTGCTATAAGAACTTCAGAACCTGTGAAAATGCTCTTTTGCATGTAAAATTATACGACCAGAATCCTAGTCATTAGTAGATTCCTCCAAAAATTCGCAGGCAAGCTCAGCAGCAAGGAGAGGTCTTAACAACATGTCACTTCAAAGCTATCACACTATATACAGTTGGAGGAGACAAAAATGAACTTCACTGGCAATTCCTGATCTGAGAAACGGCCAGTTCATACAGATGTTGAACAATCCCCTTTCTGTCATAAGATTTTCAACCAATTTAAGAAAAAAGGCATATAGATACAAGATGAATGTCAAATAAGTATTCCAGCCAGTGAGTGTTATTGGGGACTCCTAACTTCTCTATGGGTTAGAGAAGTTAGGAAGTACTTCCTTGAAAAATAGTATTTAAACATGGTTTTGCAGAAAGGCTAAACTTTAAAAAGCAAAAACTGTTGTCTGTGAAGAAAAACAGTCAGAAGTTGGGTGGGAAGAATCCAAAAAGTGAAGCTCAATCACTTTACTTCTCTCCTATAGGACTGAAATATAAAGCGTATGGGAGATTGAGTAAAAGGTTGGAAGAATGTAATGTTTTTTCCTATTTATGTTTTTCTAGTCTCTAGCCAACTATCAGAAAAAGCTGAAAAATGGAAAATGTTTCTGCAAAGCAGAGGACAGGTGAAGACTCAAATGGGGTAGTCCACCATGGAGAGTAGGTGGGCACATCTGGATTTTGTTGTGTATCTATGTAATTTGACTTGTCTTAATGAGTAGGTATTTCTTTTATGGTTTGGAACAAAAAAATCTAATGAAGTGTTTTGTCACACAGTAATTTCAACATCCTTTCCCAATAATTAATAGATTCTACTGAGGTTCAGATGCTAGAAGATAATCCCAAATCATCAGCAAACAGCCCAGCTGAAAGCTCCGGTTACGCAACTAGGAAGGAAGGTTTTACTGTGGATTCTACCATTGACCTTTGGGGCTTGTGTTTTTCACCTGTAAAATCAGAAGCTAGGAGATAACAGCTCAAATCTAGGAAATCAAATAATAATTTTTGTTACAAACATGTATAAACTTTAAATAAATCAGATTGGAGTAAGAGCCTAAGATGTACACAGACATTTTGAGATCTGTTTTGGCTGCCCAGAGTCGTTTTTAAAATACTGTCTGAGCTCCAGTTATTCATGATTAGTTACATTCAGGCATTCTAACTACTGCACTATTTTTGCTTGTTTAAAAGGGCTAAAGAAAGTATTTATATGTTCTGACAATACATCTATGTTTTCCAAATATTAAGTGAGAAAGAATGGAAAGTGTGCCTTTATGGGCTAGATTGTGTCCTCCCAAAATTCATATGTTGAAGTCCTAATCTCCTGATATGGTTGGGCTGTATCCCCACCCAAATCTAATCTTGAATTTTAGCTCCCATAATCACCAGTGTCATGGGAGGGACCAAGTGGAGATAACTGAATCATGGGGCAGTTTCCCCCAAGCCTGTTCTCGTGATAGTGTGTTAGATCTCACAAGATCTGATGGTTTTATAAGGGGCTTCCTGATTCACTGGGCATTCATTCTCTCTCCTGCCACCCTGTGAAGAGGTGTCTCCTGACATGATTGTAAGTTTCCTGAGTCCTCTCCAGCCATGCAGAACAATTAAACCACCTTCCTTTATAAATTACCCAGTCTCAGGTATTTCTTCCTAGCAGCATGAGAATGGACTAATACTCCCCCAGTACATCAGAATGTACCTGTACATGGAGATAAGGTCTTTGAAGAAGTAATTAAATTAAAATGAAATTGTTACCATAGGCCCTAATCCAATATGACCAGTATACTTATAAGAAGAGGTCATTTGGACACACAAAGAGACAACATGGATATTCACACAGAGGAAAGATCATGTGAGGACACAGTAAGAAGCCTTCCATAAGCCAAGGAAAGAGGTCTCAAAAGAGACAAAACTTGCTGACATCTTTAACTTGAACTTTTAGCCTCCAGAACAGTGAGAATATAAATTCCTGTTGTTTCAAACACTCAGTCTGTGGTATTTTCTTATAGCCACCCTATTAAACTAATACATGTGCCTTTCTCATCTTCCAGTTATCTGAAATGGTTGAGAATGTTGCTGCTTCTTACTGAGTACTTTTGTGATTGCTGACCAAGAAAAAGCGCCAGAATGTGTCTTTATTTTTCCTGTGATTAAGATAGAAGACTTCTTTATAACTTTGCAATCCATTCTTCAGATTCAAGTGCTTAAGAAGCACCTTCTCCAAGTGTTTGTTAAAACTCCAGCAAATACATATGTACACACTTTTGATAAGAGTGGTAAAAAAAGTTTAGATTTTTTTTGTGATCAGATTTCACTTCTTGTTAATAATCAATGAAAGCAGACTTGTGCTTAAGCTCATTATTTCTAGTGATCAGAGGTAATCTGCACCCACACATCAACAAAAGTAAACTAATCCAATCAAATGCCTGTCCAATTCCATAGGGAAAAACAGTTACAGTGGTTATACAGTAAAGTATGAAATTTTAAAAACATGGTTGAATATCTTTCAACTAATTATGTTTTATAGTTCAATATGAGTGGCAAAGTGTTCCCTCCTTCTCATCCTTTTAGGAGTTTAGGAAAGCAGGAAAACACACCTATAATATTGTAGGTGATAACCCAAGTGTACATTGTCATAATATCTGATGCAGTCTGAATCCATTTGCTGTTTTAGTATTGCCAAGCATATCTTTTCCAACCAATTTTCTTCCGTTCTTCAAGTATATGCTTTAAGATATATATGAATTGTAGATGTTCTAATGGCTAGAATAATTGCCAGTATGCTTCTATCACTTCTCTGAATAAATTACATTAAAAAGTCATAAAATGCTGCTATCTAGTGATAAATAGAAGCAAGACAATTTGCCTGCAGTGGTTGCTACAAGATGATGTAATCTGGCATCTAATTTTTACAGATGAATATTGGATGAAAGCATAAAATAAATATCACATTTAAAAAAGCTCCCTGCAATATATGTAATATTTATTTTATGCTCTTTCTATAGAATATTTAAAATGGACTCTAAACATAGCATTGAATGGCTGAATTTGTTATAGGGAAAATCAGACGCAAGGCTTCCTGCATGCAATTCATAGCTGCAATTCTTGCCTACAAAATCTTTGCTGCCAGAAAAACCATTAAAACAGTAATCAATTGTGGTGTGTCATGCCCAACGGAATAGCATAAAGCAAAATAAAACCTTGCCAGTTATCACAAACATGCCCCAATACAGATTTTTAAAATATGACTAGTTGTATGATAAACTTTCCATATTAGTTACTGTTTGAAGCTACAATGTTAAGCAGTCTTAGAGAAACAGAATGGCTCCTGGTTTTCTTTTTGATCAGTATGAAAAAATACGGTGTTTATTATTGAATAGGCTTATTTTCATTTTCAAAAATCACTTTTGAATACTTCTGCACATTCAAAGAAAAGTAGATCATACGTAGATGATATAACACAAAAACTTAGCCAATCAAACCTTACAAGAAATGAGCTCTAAAATGACGTTTAACAAAATTATTGAAATGAATTCAAAACTCAAGTGGAAGTGATTTTTGAAATATACTTTCTAGATAGAATTGATGGAATAACAAGTAGAAATAACCCAGCTGCCAATAATTTTCTAAGTGGTCAGACCAAACACTTCCTTGATCTTTACAACAGCTCTATGAGATAGACAAGACTTTTGTTTTTGTTTTATAGATGTGGCGACCCAGAGAAGATAAGCAAATTACCAGTGTCTAAAGTGATACCGCCAGCAAGTGGCAGTGCCAAGATTACAGCAAAAGCAGTCTGCACTCTGGGTGGCGCTTACACACTCTTAACGATTCTGCTAGTAATGCCATTATTCAACTTTCCAGTTAGGACCCTGAAAGAAAGTCTGTGCTTTTGACACACTAAAAAGGTCTTATTAATAAATAGTAGTATTGTTAGAAATTAGGGAGCCAGCCATACAGGTGACAAAGTGTCTATGAACTACTGTTCTGTGGTCTGCTGATAAATGATTCTTCTAAATGTATTAATAATAAAGGGAGATAAATTACATGTCACAGGTTCACAGGAGCTAAATATATCAACCTTTTAAAAAATGATTCACTTGAGCTAATGAATGCTTTAGCATTAATAATTGGCAACAATATGTAAATAGACAATTTTCTCAGATAAGACATGTACAGATAATTGAAAGAGTAGTATCAACAAAATTAAAGACACAACTTCAAGATACGATAAAATAGGTATAAAATGACTTTCATACCTAATTCATAAATATAAGCAAAGAGGAATATGGCTTTATAGTTAGAAAGTTACCCAAAGACTGCATCTAAACAGTAATTTACTTTAGTTAAAATTTATGAAATAGTACTATTTTGCTGGTGGGGAGCAGGCAGAGTAATAAGAGGAGTTAGCCACATCTCAGCAAATATGCAAATCTTTATTTTGCTTTGCTATATTTTCAGGTATATTATCTGCTATTAACATTGTAGAATTTTATATATTTAAGGCTTACTAAAAGCCATGGAAAATGAAAGAGTATAAAGTCTTACTGTTTGAGCATATAATCTAAGTCAAACAGGCAATAAAAGCAAGCCAAATATTTGCTTACTAGTATATTTTTGAGACCAGTGTTTGAAGTGTGTAGATGCTTGAAATTAAATCGGTAACTTCGTTTGTGAATCTAACCAACTATCTAACAACCTTAATATGTAGTTTTAATCATATCTTTTCAAAATTAAAAACATGCATGTCTTTAACTCTAGAATTGTTTTTCTAGAACTTATTCTCCAAAAAGAATTGTAAAATTAATTAGTTATGTGGGAGAATAATTTTATAGCATTGTTTCCAATAGCGATGAACTGGACTCGATCTAAATGCCAATGAGTTAAATAATCATTTATTATTTTGTGTGGAAACACAATAAAATTCTGCACCATTACTTAAAATATTAAGGTAGTTCTCAGATTAATGGCAACATGTCCATAATATATTCTTAACTGAAGAAAACTAGTGTCAGAATAATGTGGACAGCATTATCAAAATTAAAAAAAAAATTGTACAGATTTTATAAAGTTTTTGTATATTGTAAATGAGCACATAGCCAAAGAGACTGGAAGAATGTAGATAAATCAATTAACAGTTGTTATCTGGTGAATGAAACTATTGGAGTCAGATGAAGACTTTCATTTTTCACTTAGCATAATTATATTTAAAATTTTAAAGAGTAACTGTATTACTCTGGTAATATTGTTTAAAAATGATTACAAATTTAAAACAAAATTAACTCACCTGTGAAGACTAAAAAATAAGTTTGAAAAGACATTTTCTGAAAGACAGAAATTAATACATCCAAAGAAAGAGCATAAATTAACATTCCTGACTTGTGTGTGAATAATGAAACATAAGCAATATTAAAACTCAAAGGTAATCACACTTGATGGGAAATATTAGCTTCACATCTTTTAATTTTTTAACACAAACTTTCATCTCAAACTTTGTCAAATATTCCCCAGGCAGGGTTGGAAATGTTAAGTCAGCCAACTCTTTCAGGTTATGGTTCCACCATCAAGAACACCATGACTCTTACACTACTTAAGCATCCATTGCCAGAAAATTTCTCTCACTTTTATACCTTAAAACATTTTTCTCTGCATCAAACCTAGTAAAAAATAGAAAAAGAATAAAAGATTTTTGTGTTAGACAGTATAACAAAGTATGTGTATAGAGAAACTCCACCTGGTACAGAACAGATTGTGTGTGGGGTAGAGGTGCATATATATGTATACCATGTCTAAGCTAATGTAAAACAAAAAAAGAAAAAACAATTAAAAATAGGAAAAAAAGAGAATATGATTTCACGATGGTAAACTTAGGGGCTGGCATTTATCCTGAGGAAATATGCTAAACTCTAGGGGCTTAGAATATTTCTGAAAGGAGAATTTATCCTTGGTGAAAAAGCTGGAGTTGGAGGAAGCACAGGGCTCTCAAGCAGGTGGAAAGTTGGATCAAAGAACCCTCAATATCTCAAAGTACAGGACAAAAGTCACAACTCCAGCAACTAAGTCAGATTAAAACCCATTCCACAAAAGCACACCATCTATCTAGGCCTGGGTTTGGAAAGAAAGACTCAATCCCAAAAGGTAAAAAATTGAAAATAAATAAACAAACAAACAAATAAACCCCACTAAAGTAAAATAATGTTTAAAAGCTCTCAAAATAGAAATAACAAAACAGTCATCACAAATGAATCTAAATATGCACGAAAAGTTAAGGAGGAGAAACCAAATATTCAGATAATAGATTTAAAACTAAGGAATGATAAAAATGTTATATATGAAACTTCTATAATGCATTAAAGTAGTATGCAGAGAAAGACAGACAATCTTTAATGCTTACATTAGGAAAAACATGAGAAATTAATAAACTAAGCATCTAATTCAAGATGTTAGAAAAGGAACAGAAGAGTAAGTCCAAAGAAAGTTAAAAATATATGATTAGGAGTAGATATTAAAATTACTATATGAAATAAGCCATGAACACTGTCATGCCTTCAAATTTGAAACTTAGGTAAAGACACATTTTGGAAAGCAATATAAATCATTAAACATGACTAAAGTAGAAATAACACAATTTAAATAACAATTTCAAAACTGAATAATTATTTCAAAATTTTCAAAAAAATCAAATGAAAAATGGAACATTATCAAGGAAGAAAGATATCTAACTGAAAAAAAAAAAAAAAAAAAACCTTTTTAAAGAGAATAGAAAGAGGAAGATAGTCTATTTTATGTGGTTCTTATAGTCTTGATTCCAAAACCAGAAGAGGTCATTTTGATAAAAGAAATCTCAAATTTTTACATATATACTAAAAATAATAGTACACCAAAATGGTTAATAAAAAAAAGCATAAGACGTCAAGACCAAGTTGGATTTATTCCAGAAATGTAAACTACAAGTTTGTCTCAACACTAGAAATATCCTTATGTAATTAAAGACATTTTAGATTAAAACTAAATGATATTGAGTTATAGATAGATCACAATACCATTAGATAGATGATAGATAGATAGATCGATCGATCTAGATATATCTAGCTATATGTAGAGAGAGAGAGTCATCTTGATAAATACAGAAAGGGTATTCAATACAAAAAACAACTGATGGATGGTGAAAGCTCTTAGAAAACTAAGAATAGAACAACAACTTAATACCTTTAATAAAAAGTATTGGCAAAAGCAACAGGGATAATACTGATTGGTGAAAATTTTAAAGCATTGTCTTTAAAATGAGAAACAAGAAAGAATACCTGCTATCACCTTGTCTACTCAACATTACACATGAGATCCTAACCTGTGCAACAGACAGTAAAATAAATACTAATTCTGGTCATAAAGAAACAAAACTCTAATTAGCCACAGATCTGATAATATATAATGGGAGCCCAAAAGAATATAAAAACACATTATTAGAATTAATAAGGGAATTTAGTAATGTTGCTGGATTTAAAAGCAATTAATAAAAATCAACTTCATTTCTGCATACGAGCAACAAATATTTAGAAGTGAAAGTTAAAAAAGATACTATTTAAAATAACAAGTATTAAATATTTAGGAATATACCTAACAAAATGTACAAACTGTATTTAGAAAATTATAAAATTTTATTCAAAAATGATAATAAGCAATACCTAAATCAATAGAATACATACCATGTTCATAACTAAGAAAATTCAATATTGTAAAGACATCAATTTTTCCCTAATGTATCAATAAATTGGTTGCAATTCTAAAGTTCCAAGTGGGTGGGATGGGGGTATGTGTGTGTGTGTCTGTGTGTGTGTTTGTGCGTGTGTGTGAGATGTCTGTATGAATTGATGAAGAATTGCTTCTTTATATGGTGATGAAAATAGCTAAGATAGTTCTGAAAGAGTGGAATCGAACAGAAAAATTTGTCTTCTTAGCTTTAAATACTTAATATAAGGCTACATTAATTAAGATAGTTTGGTGTTAGCACACTTACAAAGATCAGTGGAAGAAAAGATAAAGTCAGAAAACTAAGATACGCATTAAAAAAATGTTTACACAGTATATGAAAATCAGTTTCGATGGAAAATGACATAACCCATCATGAAAGGTATATTTTAAATTAAAAATTATTCAAAATCTTTATGATTCAGGGTAGAAAATACATTTTTAAAAGCACATATTCATAAGAGAAAATATTAATAAACTGAATACTATCAAATTAAAAACTTTGGTACATCAAAAGACAAAATTAAGTACAAAGAAAAAAGTACAAATGCAGGCTACAAACTAGTTGAAGACATTTCCAGACTGTATAAATATCTATAAGTGACTCCTATGAATCAGTAGGAGAAAAAAATGGCAAAAGTGATTTAAGAAATTTAAATGACTCACAATCTGAAAACATGCTTTACTTTCTTTGTAATCAGGGAAATGCAAATTCAAACCAAAACTGGACACCATTTCAAGTCAGAGTGGCAAAAATGAAAAGAAGACAATATTATGTATTTCGGAGGACATGAGACAACAGTAACTCTCTCCTCTGCTGATGGGAGAACACTGTATCCATTTCTTGGAAAGCAATTTGGCATCATTTTGTAAAGCTGAAACAGACCATATCTTGTAACTTAAAATTCTACTCTTAGGTATACTCCCTAGAGAAAAATCTTAGAAATGTACACAAGAAGACATGTAAAATTACACAACAGCAACATAATCTGGGGCAATATAAATGCTCATCAACAATAAGACAGGGGGCGGAGCAAGATGGCCAAATAGGAACAGCTCCAGTCGCCAACTCCCAGCGCGAGCCACACAGAAGACCGGTGATTTCTGCATTTTCAACTGAGGTACTGGGTTCATCTCACTAGGGAGTGCCGGACAATTGGTTCTGGTCAGCTGCTACAGCCTGAACAGCGAGAGCTAAAGCAGGGCGAGGCATCGCCTCACCTGGGAAGCACAAGGGGGAAGGGAATCCCTTTTCCTAGCCAAGGGAACTGAGAAACACAACACTTGGAAAATTGGGTAACTGCCACCCCAATACTGCGCTTTAAGCAAACAGGCACACCAGGAGATTATATCCCACACCTGACCGGGAGGGTCCCACGCCCACAGAGCCTCCCTCATTGTTAGCACAGCAGTCTGCCATCTAACTCCAAGTCACCAGAGAGGCTGGGGGAGGGGCGCCCGCCATTGCTCAGGCTTAAGTAGGTAAACAAAGCTGCTGGGAAGCTCGAACTGGGTGGAGCTCACAGCAGCTCAAGGAAACCTGCCTGTCTCTGTAGACTCCACCTCTGGGGACAGGGCACAG
>NW_012110563.1:337650-338075 GCF_000951045.1 Mandrillus leucophaeus | reverse complement strand
CCCTCCAAAAAATCAATGAATCCAGGAGTTGGTTTATTGAAAAGATCAACAAAATTGATAGACCGCTAGCAAGACTAATAAAGAAGAAAAGAGAGAAGACTCAAATAGATGCAATAAAAAAATGATAAAGGGGATATCACCACCGAACCCACAGAAATACAAACTACCATCAGAGAATGCTATAAACACCTCTACGCAGATAAACTAGAAAACCTAGAAGAAATGGATAATTTACTGAACACTTACACGCTCCCAAGACTAAACCAGGAAGAAGTGGAATCCCTGAATACACCAATAGCAGGTTCTGAAATTGAGGCAATAATTAATAGCCTACCAACCAAAAAAAGTCCAGGATCAGATGGATTCACAGCTGAATTCTACGAGAGGTACAAGGAGGAGCTGGTACCATTCCTTCTGAAACTATT
>NW_012110563.1:304211-335180 GCF_000951045.1 Mandrillus leucophaeus | reverse complement strand
ACCAACATGGCACAAGTATACATATGTAACAAACCTGCACGTTATGCACATGTACCCTAGAACTTAAAGTATAATAATAATAATAATAATAAAGAATAACACATAAAAAAAAGAAAACATATTAAAAAAAATTTAATGATCATTCAAAAAAGCTAAAGGAAAAAAAAGTGTTGTTCTAACCAGTAGGCTCATGTACTCCTAGGCAAAGTTCTCTGTTTCTATTAAACTTGATGAGAAACCCCCCCCCCAAAAAAAAAGACAGATAAATTAACAATTACAGCTCTGCTGTAATATAAAATATTTTAATAAAAACAAATAGCAACTCTCCAACCGTTGCATTTTTTTCCCTTTGACATGTTGGATTATGGGGAATATTAAAGCTCAAAACACCGTCAAAATGGTAGCTGTCTCACAATAGTGGGATAAATCGAAAAATGTGTATAAGTCTCTGGGCATATCTTAACATTCTCTATTAGTTTCTGTAGTAATTTTGACCATAAAACCTTAAAAAGAGTACAACTATAATAGCTATAATATTAATTCTGTCTTTATTGCTCTGAATTTTTCGTGTAAACCATGATGGAGTCTCTGTGCCATACTATATAGTGATTCCAAGAAATGCACAGGTAAATGAGGCAGCCCTTACCCTCCAAGATTTTTCAGTCTAAAGGTGCAGACAGACTTGTAAACAAAATTTGAAGAAGTTATCATAGTGTCATAACATGCAGGAGGAGCAAAGAGGAAGAACCAATTAACCCTGCCTGAAGGGATGAGTGAAATTTCACAGGAGGTGCGACCAACCTGATGAAATGGCATGGCTCTTGAGGAATGTTGAGTAATTGTGTGAAGCTGATATAAAAGACCTTGGCATTAGATGCCAGCAAAAACTGATGCCAGGATAAATTGAGGTCAGATCAAGAAACGTCTTGTATATGATGCTAATAGGTCACAATTGCATCCTGCAGAAGATGTTACGTCATGAACACAGTTTAAATAAGGAAATGAGAGGATAAGGTTTGTTTTAGAAGAGTTTAGTAGTAATGTAGAGGGTATACTTAAAAAAGGTGTGATTTATATATATATATGTCCTTTCCAGAATTTAATCCCTCTTTAACTTGAACCCTTTTTCCTGTGGATTATATATTCCGGCAGAAAATAGCCATGATAATGTAAGAAACATTCAACAAAGGACACTGAAGTAATTACGTCCCTATTGAAGTATCTGTGAAAATATAAAGTCATATGTCTGCATAACAATAAATACAACTGTGGATACAGAAAGAATACAGTCTAAAATCTAAAAATAAAACTTCATGCTGAAATTAATATTTCTTTCTGAAATGAAGACTGAAAATCTATTTCAGTTTTATCTATTTCAAGAACATACATTTATATATTAATTGTGATGTGTGTATATTTATATAGTTATAAAATATTATAGAATATCATATATAATCTACATAAATATATTATAAATATATTGAAATAGAAAGTATATATGTATATATGATTAATATATATTCAAATGCCAGACACGATGAAATATTTTTCTTAATTATTAGAGTTAATGATAAAATTTTTATTAAGATATTAATCTGTGCTTTTGTATCCCATAATTAGCTTAACAGCTTAATGGAGAATGAAGAGAATACTAGATGGATAAACAAAACTTAAAATATTCTTTAAATTGCACACTTACTATCTTTTGTAATAGGCAAATTACTTTTGAATAAATAAAAGGCATGTCCATAAAACAATTACTATGAAGTTTAGAATAGTTGGAAAATTCCTTAAGACTCCTTTTTTTTTTAAATTTGTGCTTTCTTTTGGGTTACTTTATTTATTTATTTGTTTATTAATTTATATTATACTTAAATTCTATGGTACATGTGCACAATGTGCAGGTTTGCTACATATGTATACATGTACACCCTAAAAGAGAAGTATGTCTGTACAAAAACTCTGACTTTATTTTGGATGTTTAATAATAAAATACAACTTGTAAAAGACAATTAAGAAACTCAGTGAATATTTTGAATTGTGATCTATGTTTGCCCACTGAAATTTAAGTCCTACTATTAAAATCTTTTCTTTTTTCTCTTTTTCGACAGAGACTCACTCTGTCACCAAGGCTGGAGAGCACTGGCATGATCTTGGCTCACTACAGCCTCGACCTCCCGGGTTCAAGCCATCCTCCTGTTTCAGTCCCCCAAGTAGCTGGGACTACATGCACGCATCACCACACCTGCCTAACTTTTTGTATTTTTTGTAGAGATGAGATTTTTTTTGTTTTTTATCTTTTTTGTTTGTTTGTTTGTTTTATTTTATTTTATTTTTTTTTGAGACGGAGTCTGGCTCTGTTGTCCAAGCTGAAGTGCAGTGACACAATCTTGGCTTATTGCAATCTCTGCCTCCCGGGTCCAAGCAATTCTCCTGCCTCAGCCTCCTGAGTAGCTGAGATTACAGGCGCCCGCCACTATGGTTGGCTAATTTTTGTGTTTTTTGTGGAGACAGAGATTTGCTGTTGCTCAGGCTGGTCTTGAACTACTGAGCTCAAGTGACCTGCTCGCTTCAGTCTCCCAAAATTCTGGGATTACGTGCGTAAGCCACGGCACCTGGCCCCTACCATTACATTCTTAATAATAATATAAATATTTATTAGTTTTATCACAACCTGAAATTTAAATAAGAGCCATGAAAAGTCTTATAATGCATACACTTTGTACCACTACAGTAGCATGTTATAGAGAAGATACTCAAATATGATTCTTTCTTTTAAAAATTCAGTTAACTGTTTGGTAGGCTAGGAAGACTACCTTTGCTAAAATTATTCTATTTTAGTATAAAACATCTAATAACTTGGACAATTTTAAGAAAATTATCATGGAAAAAGTAACTTCAATGGAGACAAATCTTAATATAGTGCAGATACTTTTAACCTTTGGGAGAAGTTACACCTCTTTGGGAAGCTGAAAAAAAGATTATAGATCTGAAGTGCTTCTTATAAATATGTATGTTGCCCATACATACAAATATTTACAAACAAGTTTTCGGAGTTTATGAAATATTTGAATCCTATTCCAAGTTTAAAACCTTTGACATATAGAGTAACAAACCCATCACACTCACAAGGGTAACAACTGATCTCCCAGTAGTTAATATGTTATTTCTGGAGTCTTGACTTAATTTTCTGCAGTTTCTATGTTATTTCTGGAGTCTTGCTTGACTTAATTTTCTCAAGTCTTCTACTTACCTAAGAAGTGTTTTTATTTTCAAGTACTAGATCGAGTCCTGATTCCTCCAGAAAATCATCTTTGATTATAAGTGTCTTCCAAACTTTAATGGCAATTGTTATCTGTATCATTCATTTATCTTTCAACCTATAAAAATTCTTCTAAGTTTCTGATTTCACAGGCACTAAGTCTCTTGGAGACAAGGCGTGTGTATTACAACAATTTCCATTTCCAGTGCCTAGCATAAAGGAAGGCACATTAATAATGAAAGCTAACACATATTGATTAATATTTAAATCATTTTAATTTTATTACTTTAAAAGGCAACTACATACATTTTTATGCAATCCCAAATATTATGAAGTGATATCATTAAATATTGGTTTCCTGAGGCCCAAGTGTTAATCATTTGGATTCCATTGACTTGTATCAGATCATGTTATTTTATGTTTCCTTATACTCCTTTTGGTTTGTATGCATTTACTTAACCTTCCAGCTACATTGATGAACCCTGAAAGTGAAGAGTACACATTTCAAAGCCAAAGGATACCAGCTGATGTCACTGAAAAGTATAGTAGACATTCTTCTTTATTATATATCACTTTGCCCCATTCTGTTTTCAAAAGCTAAATGGAAATGACCTCGTAAGTCAAGCTAAGAGGTACTTAGCTTGATGCTCTGGGTGTATTCCAGAGAAACAAAGGGAAACTAAATATCGAAAGATGCATATTTATACTTTAAGCTATCCTCAATTGGCAGCTATTCCTATGATGATTTTCAAATAGTTAATTATTTACAAGACAAACATTGCTGGAGGAAGGAATTCTTTAATGTAATTTTATTTTTATTAAAAATTCTTCAGTAAAATTAGAAAAAACTTGCCATATCAATAGTCATCACCAAATTAGTATGTTTTATACTCTGTGGCAGAAATATTCTCAATTATCATTCAGGGTACTGCAGATGATCTGCAGTCTTATGAGCACTCCAAATTCAAGTGTAGGGAGAAATGGTTACTGCAATAAAATAAGTCCAGTAATCATTTTTTAAACATAGCTATTTAGCCTCAGGTTTATTCTTATTATGTATAGCAGGTCTGGAAAAATGTTGTACCAATGGCTCCCCAGATACTGTTCTTCCTAAGGCAGTTAGTAACAATGGACATCTGTTGTTCATGTGATACTCATCCCTGACAATCAAGAATCCTTTAGTAACCCAAACTGCTATTTTCCAAAAGTTCTCCCTCAATATCTTATCTTGCGGATCTGTAGTTTCATTTCTATTCTGGAAGATGATGAATTCCCCCATTCATTAATTTCTGTTATATATAACTATTTATCCATCTGTCTCCTACTTTCCTAGGAAAACATAAATCCATCATATTAATAAAATAAATGATAAACTTCACTTAAGAAGTAGAAATACGCTTGTAATATCCATGTTCGAATACAAACTAGGGTTCTCTGTATTTTGTAATGCTGAGGACAGGCCATGACATTCATTCACAAAAGCTGCCAAAGGAGACACAAAAAGAAAAGAGAAAACCTGAAATAGATCACTTCTTCACATTGACAATGGTTGTGGTTTAAAGTTACCTCAGGCTTTCTTGCTATTGATAAATCTTTCAAATATATTCATCTCTCAATTATTTAGGGACTGATTATCCCAATTGTGAACTATCCCTGTGGCTTCTCTTGTTTCTCTAATGGTTTCTCCCCTTTGGTTATTTCCTTAAATAGTTTTAATACTAAATTAGCTGCATGAAAACAGAAAAGAAGCCAAAGCAGCAAAATTGGATACATATAAGCAGTACTGCACAATAATTTCATTTGTGTTCATATGTTTTTGAATTTTCAATTTTCTGTTACCCCATTTCCATATTTCACACTCCAGATTATGTCACCCCACCCAACTCCCAATAATCTGAAGTTCAAATTTGGAAATTCATCCATTGGTTCATTTAGTTGGAAACTGCATATTCACAGGTGGAGAGTGGAATATATTTCAAAACCACAGAGGAAAAAAAAATTAAGTCAACTTTGTTCATTTGCTTTTAATTTTCCAAAGCTGGAAATTGTCTCTATATCTCAATTGATGAGTTTCTGAGCTAAAAAACAAAATAAAACATCATTTCCTGTAACCAGATTTCACTGCTTTCATCCTAAGCATGAGGATATAAATAACAATCAGTAGAAAAGTATTTATTCACATAAAACAATCACATTTACATTAGTTGTTTAACAGAAATCTTTGCGAATTAAGCACTCTGACATTCTCCCTGATAATTCTAGGCATCTCAATATATTGAAATATAATGATCTTTTGGGAATAGGGTGTGAGAGAGAAAGTGACCTCAGAGAAGCAGAGTATAAACATTCATTTTATGCAGAGAGCTATATGTTTTGCTCTGGACATTTAATATCTTATTCCAAATATAAACCAAAGGCAGAAACAATACTGGGATATGTTTTATGCCTTAATTGCAGAAAGGCTTATTGAAAACACACTGCAACTTCATAGAGATGCTAGTGTGGGTACAGAATGTAGTGTTTAATTGCAAGACTACAGAATAAAAGGGTTGATTGAAAGCATTCTCAGTGGATCATTCCAGCCTCTTCTCACAATTCTCACCTGAAGTCCCTTGATAAAATTTGTTATAAGCTAAAGGAATAAAGCTATATTAATGATTTTTCTGAATATAATCTAATTTAAAAAGTAAAGCTGTTTCTCAAAATCATGAAACTAATTTTACAGCCAAATATAAGTGGTCTGGGGTTAATTACTATTTTCAATTATCTATGTCTTGGCTCTTCTCTGATCAGAAGAAGGATGAAGGAAGAGGATGATGGGCTGATCTCATTTCCCTCCTCAAGAAATTCTCATTACAACTGAATCTTCTATGGTGATGACTTGCAAAATGGCTTGAAATGCAACAGTTATTCAACTCAAAACCCCAAAATTGTTTTTCCAAAATGAATTCAGCAAATGATGAACTAAAATAAAAGAACGTCTATAAAGAGATTTTTAAAAGCATTATGCTAAATAATTTTACATACCCAGGAAGTATGCAAATGAAAATGACTAAAAGAGGTATTTGGTATATAACAAGGCTTTTCATGAAAAAAAAAAAAAAAAAAAAAAAAGATGGCTTTTTTTTTCTCCAAAGGCTTTTATGGCCAAGTATTGGAAGACTGGCAGTTCATACACATTCATTTTACATTTAACAGCAAAGAATAAACTGGGAATCAATGCAATGCCAGTCTATGGGCATAACGTGATAATACATGGAGCACTTATACTCTACGAGATCATGCAACTTTCAGGAAACTAATAAAATGAATAATGGAAAAGCAGAAAAACGTATCAGATGCTCAATTTGGAGTTTGAGAAAAGTTAAGGGTATTTTAAGTGCTGAGAATGCGCCTAAAATAGTAAAAAATTAAAATAACAACAACCATAGTCACAAGGACAATAAACACTAATATCATGTACTGATTTGGCTCCTGTATGTTAAAAACTATAATTAAATAGTTTATTCTATTTAACCTTCTATGAGTAAGATATTATTATTTCTACTTTACAGAAAATAAGATTTTCTCAGTGTTTAACGAACACTTTCAAAGTGTTGGAAGTTGGCCGCAAAATTTAAGTCTCTTACATTGATAAAGCCATAATCTTTGTTTTACATTACATTGAAGATCCAAGAAAAGAAGAGAGAGAAAAGTTAATGAAAAAACTATCCTTTCTCTCTTCCATTAAATAAAAAACACTTGGTTGATTGAAATATATGTGTGATACATAAAAATCGGAAAGGAATAATAGGAAAATAGGAAAAATAGCTCCATTTTCCTTCCATTTTTTAATCAAAATAAAGTAACCATATTACCATAAGCACACAACCATGATTCCAAACACAATCAAAAACCTAGAAATGTTGCTTACTCTACTTATCCTGCAAATGTGTCCTAAATACCTCAGCATTTATTATAGTCTTAAAGATGCCTGTGACAAAGGCAAGTCTGTGGAAATGTTATCATTTATAATGGTAAACTTTTAGTAGGAGCTACAGGTGGGAGCAGTGATTTGAAAAATACCTGGCAAGCCCTAAATCAAATTTTGAAAAACAGAAAAATAAACATTTATACTAAGGGGTGCCATATAAGTTAAGAGAACACAAGCTATAAAGTCAGACCAAATCAGCTTTGAATTGCTTGCACATGTTTTATAGAAATGTTAGAAATCTGTGACCTTGGGCAAGTTAATAATGTCTGTCAACCTCTTAGTTACGATGATGCTAGGAGATTAACAACTAAACACTAGTATCTCAGGTTTTTAAAACACAAGTTAATCATGTTCATTTAAAGTCCAACGGATGTACCTCATGGACAACTGTCTCTTCTCCAAGTAGAAATTCCAGGACTCAAGTTCCTTCCATCTGTGGTTCCACCATCTTCCACAAGTGGTGACCATGGGTTAAGTCAGAGAATGGAAAGGAGAATGGAAGAGAAAGTGTGGTGAAGTTTTATGGGCCAAGCATAGAAATAAAGCATGTTATTTCCATTCATAATCCATTGGCATGAACTCGGCCCTGTCACTTCATTTCCCACTTTTCAGGTAGAGTGAACAAAATAGTATGGTGAACTCTAGAGGAACCTCTAACAGTTTCTGCCACAGCCTTAATTTCCTTTTGCAAAAGTGAGAGAAAATCTAATTTGTAGTGTTTTGTGAAGGTTAGTTGAGAAAATGCAGATGACAAATTTAGGAGAAATGTTTTCATATTGTAAATATTTACTAAGGAGTAACCATTATTTACTAGTTCTCATCCACATCTTAGCAGCAAACATTACCAATTTCTAAGAATAATTAATTTAAAAAAAAGACATTCCAATGAGACTATAGCTTTTCCCTACCCAACCCAATCTGTTCCAGAGTCTACTCATTCATTTGCTACAAAGTATACTGTAGACTTACTATCTGTCAGAAACTGTTCTCTCTGGTGAAACAACAAAGGTAAGCTCGGATGCATTTTCTCAGGAGCTCAATATACTAGAATAGGCAGTACACAGATGGGAAATTCAGATATAATAGTTTAGGAATGATGAAAAAGATAAAGTAGCTAATGTACTTAGTAGATTTCTTGCCATGTTATAAGCAATCAATAATACTAATAGTGACATAAGTGCAGGAAGCCATTGATGAAACTGCAAATCTACTAAACCAGCTTACTAAATGAAGTCAGGGAAGAGGGAAGGAATCCTGGAAGATAGGTGTGTGTGTTGTGGTGAGGGGTGGGGATGAGTACTAAAGAAAGAGACAGGGAGGTATTCCTCCTGCTAAGAAGATGTGATAAGCAGAAGCACAGAGGCATT
Source organism: Mandrillus leucophaeus (assembly GCF_000951045.1). Classification (NCBI taxonomy): domain Eukaryota; kingdom Metazoa; phylum Chordata; class Mammalia; order Primates; family Cercopithecidae; genus Mandrillus; species Mandrillus leucophaeus. Next base: position 326,578 of record NW_012110563.1, on the reverse strand, counting down.
ACAAAACGGAAATAGCTTATAACTGAACCAGAAGCCGATAGTGATTGTGGGAAGATAGAGGTTTAGAATGCTTTGTATGATATTTTAAGGAGCTGGATTGATTTCTGTAAACAATGGGAAGTCACTTGAGAGGCTTTAAACAATGAAGTAGCATAGCAAGATATTTGCTAGAGCAGTGAGAATAACAGATTTGAAGTATATAAGGCTAATAAAGAGCAGTTAGAGAACAGGTGCAATTCACCCGGTGTAAGGAAGGCAATGAAGTTATGAACTAGAGCAAGATGGTCAGTGGTATTCTTTCTAAAACATTAATGACTCAAGTCTAATCACGAGCAAATATTTTGAAAGAACAAATTCCATATTATATTTAGGAAGTAAAATAATCAGGACTTGATTGTATAGGTGAGCTGATGGAGAGTCTAATTTAAATGGCTGGATGAATGATGTTGCAGTTGAGACCGATCAAAAAAAAAAAAAAAAAAAAAAGAGAGAGAGAGAGAGAGAGCAATCTAGAGGGGATGTGAAGAGTTCACCCTTTAACATATTGGGTTTGAAGCACCATGCAGACTTTCAGGTAGGAGCATTTGGTGGGGAGATAAACATGAAAGTCTGAAACAGCAATCTAGGGTGAAATTATCATTTTGAGAGTAATTACTATTTTAGTGGTAATGAAATCTTATTCCTTCCTGGTATTTGCTTTTAAAATGGTTTTAGCACCTAACTGGTAGAAAAATTGATTTTTTTAAAGTGAGGAATCTATAATCAGTCACATCAAACTCCTAAAGTAGTAGAAGTAATGAGAAGAAGTGGAAAACAAGCCTCCTAAGAAATATTTTCATACGCAGGCACTAACCTAGTTCAAAATTGCTTCTGTTGTCTTGGGAGGGCCTAGAAGTAGTGACACTTCTATACCCTGGTATCAATGAGCATATCTGGTGCCCACATCACAATTCTAAACACTGTTCTTCAACAAAAATAACTAAAGATCCCTAGAAAAACTGCAGATTCAAACTGGAGAAGAGAGAATACACGATGAATCCGAACATTGTGTAGTGCGAGAAAATTAGGAAGTGCTAAAAAATATACAGTATCCAACCAAAAGAATTAGCTAAAGCTGGACCAATTTGAGAAACAATATAAATGACAATAGTACTGAATTGGAACCCCAATAAATGTTTATGAGTCTATGCTGATGTAAACAAATGAATTAATGAATGAATGAATGATGAATGGGTTGGGGGCAGATTTTATTTATAGAAGGATTTCAAATAATAAATGCAGAAGAAATGAGAGAGATAGAAAAATCACCACTAGAATACCCCAGTAATATTTGCTACAGCCAAGCTCCATTGAAGAATGTTAAAATTAGTGGACTAAACTTTAAGGACAAAAAGGATATTTGCATAGCCTAAATATAACTTCCCCAAAATACTTATTAATTAATGTGGTGATTTGAACTCAGGCCCACAAATTCTTTGATATTCCTCTCTCAGGTGGTAGAGACTAATTTCTCTCCCCTTGAGTATAAACTGTACTTAGTGACTTTCTTCTAACAAACAAGAGTATGGAAAAGGAAAAATAGTATCTTTACAGTGGACAAATCTGGTAAACATCACCTTAATCAAGTGATGAAGGTTAATATCACCAGTGATAAGTTATGTTGATGTTATGTATCCCTAGTTAGATACAATGAGAAAAACACTTCATCTAAGTGGCATTTTTCCTAAAAAGTTAATAATGCATGTCTAGCCATGAGAAAATATTATAAAAGAACAAATTCTACAAAATACTTGCCCAGTACTCTTCAAGGTGTCAAGGTGGCAAAAAACAAGGAAAGACTAAGAAACATCATATATTCCTAAAGAGGCGTGATAACTGAGAGTGATGTGGTATGTATATTTAATCTTACAATAGGAAAAGGATATGAGTGGAAAAACTGGTGAAATCTAAACTCTGTAGTGTAGCTAGTGTTGTACTAACGTACAGTGTACCAAATTTAATTTTTTAGATTTGATAAATATATCATATTTATATAAGATGTTTGTTAACATTTTCAGAAGCTGAGTGAAAGTTATATATAAGTACCCTATATACTATTTTACAATTCTATAAATCTAAAATTATTTTCAAATTAATTTTTTTTAATTTTCTGACTAGTATCAGAAGACAAATATGGAGAGTATTATGGAACTAAACTATGTGAGGAAATTTAAAAATATATATATATGATTATTATTATCAAAGCCAGTTCTGTTATGTAAATTCATTTACAGTCAAGGGGGAGGATAGGAACATAAATACAAAAAATGACCAAGCTAATCTCAGCAAAATTCCAATAGCCTCCCCCTCCACTTCATGTTTAAGCAAGTGAGAATAAATCATTAGTTCATTCAAACTTCATCCCCATAATATTTCTCCTTTACAAGTATCCTTGCAGTCTCTGTATCTGACAAGTCTACAGTACCCTATCTAACAAATTAAATGAAGGTACTTTAATGATCTATTCATTCATTCTATATATTATTTATTGAGCATCTATTATGTGCCAGGCACCCTTCCAGATGGTTAGGATACATCAATCCTAGTTAAAACTGCATTAGACAATGCATAGTACATAATCCAATCCTCTGATTATTCAGATAAGGAAACTGAGATCTCAGATTTAAATCAAAGTCACAGAGAAACAATGTCACAACCAGATTAGAAACCAGTCTCTTTTTCACCAGCCCTCTCAACTCAATGATTCTGGGTCGAGGACAGACATTGAGAGAGGTGTAAATGTGTTTATTTTCTCTATAACTATGAAATACTTCTTCAATCTCAAAGGGTGATTTCAGCTCAAGATAATGATGTATTTAAAGTGTTCTTGCTTCTAGCAATCTTTACGCCAGAAACTGGAAACTCACACTTTCAATTTCTGAAAATTATTGTTAGGTTAATCTCATAATTGTTACACTTTTTTTTTTTTCCTCCAGAAGTGAAAAGTCAGGCTTGGAAGCATTTAGCTTTTTTGAGCTCATTTAATGAGATAGTGACAAAGCTGAAAATAGAAGTCTCCTGATTTCTCATGTTTGCCTTATTTCACCTCATTTTATCACACTGAATTAAATTCCATTTTTCTGTAGTACTCTACGAGGAAAAGGTATCCTGAATAATTGTAAAGCATGGGGGATAAAAAACTCTAATGGAGCTTTATTATTTATTTATGAACCCAAAAACATGAGGATATTCAGTTCATGTTCAGAGGATAATTAATTAAAAGTAATTTGTAGAACTAGGTCTATATGACTACAGTAGGTGGGACTTAAATATTGGAAAAATAAAGCATTCTGGAAACATTTTGAATACCACATAAATACAAACCTTTCACCCACAAAACATAATTAATCTAGTAGTTTGAATCTTTGATTTTGTCAACAAGAATCAAAATATATTATTTGGCAATATAAGTGGATTTTTAAATAAATAGTTTAACCTAATATAAGCATTTGAGTATTAACATTTGAATAACATAAGCAGAAAAAATATTGTTTTACTTATCATTTAGTGAAATCCACTAATTAGGAGCAACTGTAGAAGACCAATAGTGTATCTTTAGGTTAATTCTTTTTCTTGGGAGGCTGAGGAGGATGGATCACGAGGTCAGGTGATCAAGACCATCCTTGCTAACACGGTGAAATCCCGTCTCCACTAAAAATACATTAAAAATTAGCGGGCATGGTGGCAGGAGCCTGTAGTACCAGCTACTTGGGAAGCTGAGGCAGGAGAATAGTATGAACCCGGGAGGCGGAGCTTGTCATGAGCCAAGATCGAGCCACTGAACTCCAGCCTGGGCGACAGAGCGAGACTCCGTCTCAAAAAGAAAAATTTTAAAAAAACAAAAAGAAAAGAAAAAAAAAGATTAATTATTTTCTTCAAGAATATTTAACAAAATATTGTAGAATCTTTACATGTATGTTAACTTCATATTTTTATTAACATTCATATTTTGTAACACTTCTTAGCTTTGTTGGGTATATTAAATATTTCCTTTCAACTCTTAAACCATTAATTTGCTTGAAATAGAGTTTTTCATAGATAATTAAGGGGGAATCAAAATTATTTCAAAACTTTCCAGTCTTGTGATTTGTATTTTTATTTCAGACTACATTAAAAAAATGTGGGACCCAATTTTAAAGGAACTTAAACTTTCTAAAGAGAAAAGAAAGGAAATAATTAAGCAACAAATATAAGCCATGTGAAAGGAAATTTTTTTTTCAAGATTTTTCTGAGTGCTATGGGTCAGTTTGTGGATGGGATGAATGCTTTAAAAACTGTTGATCACCATAATGAAAGATAAAAGGTACTAATCATCTTTTATAATTTCAGAATTCACCATTAAAGTCTAGCTGCACCCATATTTAGACACTCACATCTTCCTAATTTTAAAAAATGCACCTGTAGCAGAATTTTTTCTCCAAAAAGACAGAGCCAGCTGGAGAGAGAGACAATTAAAGCTGATTGGATGACTCAGCAATAAAAATAGGAAGCTAGCTGGATGAGAAAGGATGAGCTGCAAGAAAACATTGCCAGGGAGGGGTTTCTTTGAAAGAAAGAAAAAGAGATAAAAAGGAGCCCATCCACATGAACACCGGGACAGAAGTTAAACTTTTCAGCTAATGGAGAACCCATTTCTGAAATTAAAAGAGTAAATGTTTTATTCATGGTCAAATTGTATATAAGGTTATGCAATTAATACCTATTATGCTTCCGTAAGTAATCAATAGAACAATAATGATACCGAAGCAGGAGTCTGGTATCTATCAAAGGACAACTAGGCCTTTCTTCCATTAAATGATGGCACTCCACTCCTTCCTGCAGTAGGAACCAGTGTCTTGTCCTTTTGCCAGGAACATATCGCCTTCCTCTTTCTCTTCTTTACTCCCCACTCATCACTCAAAACTCCACCAGCTTCATGATTACACCTAGCCAAAGATTTACTTTATTCCTCAGACTGTGTCAGTCTCCTTTCATAATACACCACTTTTCAAATACTGTGTCCTCCTTCATAGCCCAAGAATATATGTGTTTCATTTTAATGTTTTTAATATTCATGTCCTATGCTAAACTGTAGGATCCATAAAAGGAGAACTGTGTCTGTCTCCTTGACACTGAACAAGCAGGCACTCAGTAAATATTCATTGCTGAATGAATGATTCCTGGAGAGAGACTAACGAGTCAGAGATGCAACTCTGCCTGCCACTAATCAGTTGTATTATTTTTAGACAAGTTCACTTTGTCTCTTCATGTCTTAGCTTCCCCTCACATCACTTCCATCTCTGAGACTTTAATAAATAGGTTATCTAATACCCATTGTTTGACTTAGACATGAGATTCTCAAGAAACTTTAATTTCAAGTACTATGATAATAGTATCCTCAATTCTTTTCCCATCTTCTATTATTTCTGCAGCTGGGTAAAAAGGCAGTTTCAGGTAGAGAAGCATCTCCTTGTGTTTGAAGTATTCTATTATAATTGAAAAGTGTGATGAGATCATTTAACTAGTCATTCAACAAATAATGATTATAAATTTACTAACTCCTTTAAATTGTTTTAGTTAAAGAGGACAACACAATAATGAAAAAAAAATCTCATGTTCCTAGAGCTCTCATTCTGGGAGAGAGAGAAGCAAATGTATACTACATGAAGTGGTAAGTGCTATGAATAAAAAATAAAACACAGCAGGATGGATGAGTAATGATGAAGAAAGGATTATTTATATAAAGTAGTCAAGGAAGATCTCAATGATAATTTGACATTTGATAGAGATTTGAAAGAAGTGAAAGATGAGAAGATATCTGGTCAAAGCATATTCCTGGTAGAGGAAATAACTCATATAAAAACTATGAGTCAAGGGCACTCTTGGCAAGTTCCAGGTAGTGCAGGGAGATAGTGTGGCTAGAGGAAATAAACAAGGACTGTGTAATACAAAGTGAGGTCATACAGGTAGTCGAGTCAGATAATGTAGGACCTTATGGGCCTCTTGATTAGATCAGAGGCCACTGGAACATTTGAAACTGTGAAATGCTATGATTTGGCTTAGGCTCTAAAGAAATGTTCTGGCTGCTGTATGAAACATAAGCCCAAGTATGGCAAGTGTAGAAGTAATAAAATACTTAGGAGGGTTACAATAACCCACGCAAGAGATGATGGTGGTTCCATACAATGGTAAGGGTATATAGCTGGTTAGAAGTGGTCACTCTCCAGATTTAATTTGAAAATAGAGCCAGTGCATTAGAGATGGAATCAGTGAGAAAGAGTAGTTAAGTAATCAGTGGAATGCACTACGATTGACAGTGAGGATCTAGAAATGCACCTATTTCACTTGCATGCCCTGCGAATGAACAGAGGAAAAGAGAGTCACCACTTGCAAGGGCTACAGGTGAAGCATTTTCCCTCAAGTGTCACTGGGTTTTGGTTTAACAGAGAAAAAAAGGTGATTGGGATATTTAAAGAAGTATTGGAAGACAGAGGGATTCTATTGATAGAGACCTCAAACCCCACAGGATCTACTGGAAAGTGTGAGGGATGGGGCTGGAGAGGGGCATTAGATGGGGTCTAGAATCATGGATGTATGGAGCCATTTGAGAATGAGAAACATATAGTAGCCTGGACCCTCTTATGTTTACGGAGGCAAGCAGGGATGTGGGGCACATTGGAATAAGTCTAGATGGTACCTTAGGTCAACTCTGGTAAGTAATGAGGCTGTGAACAACTCTAGGGGATGGCAAGGCCTCTTCTTGACATGAATCTGTGGCTTTCTGAGATAATGAGAAGGCATATGCACTCTCTTCTGTCCTTAGGGTCCTGCTCAAAATCTTTTTCTTAGTTTTCCTCATATAATTGTTTGATCTAATAGTGTGTAGCTGTTAAAGCAAAGCTACATGTTGGTATTAAAAAACATTCATCTGACTGGGTGTAGTGGCTCATGCCTTTAATCCCAGCTCTTTGGGAGCCAACATAGTGATACCCCATCTCTACTGAAAATACAAAAATTAGTCGGGTGTGGTGGCACGCACCTGTAGTCTCAGCTACTCAGGAGACTGAGGTGGGACCTCGGAGGCAGAGGTTGCAATGAGCTGAGACCATGCCATTGCACTCCAGCCTGGGTGACAGAGCATGACTCCGACTCGGAAAAAAAAAAAAAAAAAAAAAAAAAAAAACCACTATTCATCTGCATGTACATTTAGTGGCAGTTTACCATTTCCTAGAGTATCTGCAAAGATAAGGTAGGGCCCCCCAGTCCCCAGGCCTGCTTTATTGCCCATATATTCCTGATACCTCATACCACTACCAACTGCACTTAGTACCTTCACATATTATAGATGCTATTGTTCTTGATTAGATAAGAAATGGGAAAAAAAAACATGAATAGCTCTAATTTATATTTTAACCTATAAAATTACAGAATAAAAAGCACTCTCACCTGGGAAGGAGAAAACTTTAAAAAAAGAAAGAAGAAAACCCTATGGTTTTTTCAAAGTCTAAAAGGGGTATGAAAAACACAGAACAGTAATATATTAATAAAATAGATCAACACAATGCAAATAAAATTTCACCAGGCGCGGTGGCTCGCGCCTGTAATCCCAGCACTGTGGGAGGCCGAGGCGGGCAGATCAGAGGTCAGGAGATCGAGACCATCCTGGCTAACACGGTGAAACCCCGTCTCTACTAAAAAATACAAAAAACTAGCCGGGCGTGGTAGCGGGCGCCTGTAGTCCCAGCTGCTCGGGAGGCTGAGGCAGGAGAATGGTGTGAACCCGGCAGGCGGAGCTTGCAGTGAGCCGAGATGACAAGCCACTGCACTCCAGCCTGGGCGACAGAGCAAGACTGCGTCTCAAAAAAGAAAAATAAATAAATAAAATAAAATAAAATAAAATTTCAAAATTATAATGAGCTAAGCTTTGGCATAGGGTACTTAGTTAAATGTATTATTTTATTGCAAACACCAAAACCAAAAAAATATTTCATTGTCTCACTAGGTCACTATTTTGATCATTCTCTAATATTAAATCTGTGACCTTGATTACATAGAAGGCACATTTACAACAAAAGGAAGAAAATTGGGATGACACAGGCAAAATGCTTGTGCTCACAATTCATAAGAATTCTTTTATGTGCTAGGCATTGTGTTCAGGTCTTGCCTTGGACTCTTTACAGAGAAACTAGCTCATTCAGTCTATACAACATTCCTGTGAGTTACCTATTCTTAACCCTACTGTATAGATAGGAAAATATAGGTTTCACATGATGACAAAGCTCATTAGAAGCAGAAACAAAATTTCAACCCAAATCATGTATATGTCAGTCACACCACTTTGCCGTCACTTATCAATTTTGTAATTGTGAAAGACTATTAATTTCAATTAAAAATAAACATCTAATAATGCTTCTTTGTTGAAAATAATTATATGACTCTTCTGAATATTGATGTGGAAATCACTGAAATACCACAATCAGCAATATGCTGCTCTTGGGAGCCATCCTTCAACAATCACTCCTGAGTGCTCACCATGTGGCAGGCAGGTAATATCTAAGCACTAAGAATTGTGTACTAATCAATTATGAACCAGCCAGCATCCTAGTGGAGACAGAGTAGAAAAGCAGTAAATACATAAACAAAACCATTCTAAATGCCAAGAAACAAAGACTCATGATTTGAAGGTAAATGTACAGTAGTAGCAACTTTAGCTACAGGTGTTCAGGAAATACCTATTTGTGAAGGTTAAGATCTGAGCTAAGATTGGGGAGGCAGAGAAAACAACCAATGCAAAAATTCCTAAGGAAGGACCAAGTGTCAAAAAACAGAAATAAGTCTAATAAAGCTAGTGAATAGTCTGCAAAAGGGGAAAACGATACCAGCTGAGTTTGAAAGGGTCAGCAGGGCATCATTCAGGGCCCTGGTCAAGTTAATTCTAAGTTATTGGAAGGTTTTCTTCAGAGAATGCAGAGAGTTATAAGATCCAATTAAAAATAAAAATAAAAAAACCTCACAGAGAAGGTAATAGTATTTTATATACATATATACGTATGTGGCATACATATGAATATGATTACCATATATATACATGCCATATATACACATATATACACACGTCATATATATGTGTGTGTATATATACACATATATATGTATATATATGACGTGTGTTTGTGTGTATATATATAAAAAAACTGGGTCCATTCATTTTCCTGCACTTCTATTCCAAATATATTTCTCAAAGTCAAACTTTTAAGGGCTGATGCCAAATAAGATGACTATGCCTTCAGGCAGGAAGAAATACAATTTTGTAATTCTGGTAATTCTGATTTCATCTTGTTCTTTCTGTCTAGATGACAGTTTTCTTTTTGGTAACTGACATTGAAATGTAGAACCTGCAAAATCAGCCATTTATCACACCAAGTCACTAGAAGGCTTCATATCTGAACAGCAGGAATGTTGCCTCTTACTAAGTCACACATGTCATTTCTTCTCCAAAATAATCCAGATATAATTATATATGATCAGTTTGCATCATGCAAGAAAGATGTATAGTGTTCTCCCTCATCTCACTATGGTTTGCATTATACTGAGACATCACTCCGAATGCTCCATTATGGACCAGGTGCAACCATGGTGATTTTATTTTTCACTGATCTGGGGAAGTAAAAGAGACTGTCATCAACAGTTGATTATGGCATTCTACATTTCTACTGTAACACAACACTGAAATAATAGTCGACGACAAATTTTTAAGTCACTTTTTGTCAAAATAAAATCTAACATGTCTACTTTGCACCACATATATATGCTGTGAGAAGAAAATAATTTCCTTGTTTATAAAATAAAATCTAAGAACCCCCATTTCAGGCTAGAGTCAAGATAGAGTCTATCATATATAGTTTTATCTGTGGATACCATGTTTAACTTTAAGGAAAATAGACATGAATGGAAATAAACATATTTACTTTACTTGAGTGGCAGGGCATTATCCATGAGCTTGTGTACAAGAAAAATGTTATAACATAATCCTAAATGTGGCATTTATTGGAAGAATAATCACCCCCATAAACCATTTACAATGAAAGTGTCAACAGTACTCTCAGTTTCTCTGTGAAATTTTAGATACCTTTATTTAAACATATCAAATTTTATTCATGAATTCTATAAAAGCATAGAGGCAAATAAATAATAATGGATTTCCACACCAGAGTAGATAACTCCAAAACTAGCAGCTTTTTGAACACTTCTGTCTACAGAAAGCACTGGAACATTGGTGGTATAAATAAACAATAAACTGCCAAGCAACTTGTATTTTCATACATTGTTCTTTACTTCTCTTGGTGTGATAAAATTGGTCCTCTCAAGATAGAGAGTGACTGGAGTAAAATAGTGAACATATTAGTGTCTCCCTAATATCACTACTTCACATGGTTCATATGTTCCCACACCATCAAAAGCCTAAACCTGAATAATGCAGGCCCTAGTCCTACTTACTGAGAATTCTCATTACTATTATTGTTTTATTATCTAGGTTGTAAACTCTTACATAAAGCTCTCAAAAAAAAAATCACTCACTTAAAAAAATCACAAAGGAAAAGATAGAACAAAAGCTGCTAAAAAGTGGGAAAAACTTTTCTAAATCTTTGTAAAAATTTTGGTGAATAGAAGCATATTAATAAGTATACAATTCTGGATGAAATGCTTATTAGTAGAGAACAAAAACATTAAAATATAAATGATTTTAGTATTCCAATGAAAAGGAATAGATTTTCAGGTTTGATAAATAAAAGCAAGACTCAACTATATATTATCTACAAAAAGCTCACTTTAAACACACACATTGAAAATAAAATATGAGGCTGGGTACAGTGGCTCACGCCTGTAATTCTAGCACCTTGGGAAGTCAAGGCAGTGGATCACCTGTCAGGATATCGAGACCAGCCTGGCCAACATGGTGAAACCCTGTCTCTTCTAAAACTACAAAAAATTAGCCGGGCATGCTGGCAGGTGCCTGTAATCCCAGCTATGAGGCTGAGTCAGAAGAATCACTTGAACCCAGCAGGCGGAGGTCTCAGTGAGCTAGCTGAGATCATGCCATTGTACTCCAGCCTGGGCAGCAAGAGTGAAACTTCATCTCAAAATAAATAAATAAATAAAAATAAGAAAGAAAGATAAAGAAAAAGAAAAGAAAATATTTTTTAAAAATATACTATACAATTATTAAAGTACAGTGGCAATACAGTCAACAAAGTAGACACCAGACGTAAAGAGGGTCATTTTATAGTGATAAAGGAAGCAATTCACCAAAAGGACATAACAATCCTAACTATGTATGAAATTAACAGCATAGCTTCAAAGTATCTACAATAAAAATTGATAGAACTGAAAGGGGAAATGGAGAAAGGCAAAATCATTGTTTAGTATGTTAATATCATTTTCTCAAGAACTGTGAGACGAACCACTCATAAAATCAGTAAGGATATGGAAGATTTGAACAACATTGTTAATTGAGTAAATTTGACCAAATTGACTACTATAGAACATTCTAATAAATAATAGTAGAAAAACACATTTTCTTGAGTGAATATAGAACATTCACTGAGATAGACCATATTCTTGGCAATGAAGTGATTCTCCATAAATTAGAGTAAGATGTAAAACTCAAAGATAATCAAATATATGATAGTAATATAATTGATTGGTAGCCAAATAATCCTAAAGTAGTTAATTTGTAAGTACTTTCTAAGTCTGAATTGTTTAAAAAACAAAGTCCAAACAAAAGTAACACATTATAAGTAAAATGTACATATTGTAAGTAACACTTAAGATCTGGGTTTTATTGCTTGTATTTCAAGTGTTCTCCAAATTTCAAGTCAATAAGTTTTCGTTATAAAAGAATTACTCTGATTATGTCAAACATTTATAAGACATACTCCCTATTTGATTAGACAAAAATCTAAATCTTAAGAATTGTAATTCTCTTCAGTGTGAAAGTTAGGAAATTAAATTATGCTAATATTCATCCACAATTAATAAATTATTAAACTCACACTAAATCTAATGTTTTGAAGCCTAGAAATTGGTACTTCCATTAATGGAGTAATTTAAATTCCTATTAAGGTTGAGTTCACTTACAAAAACTAAGTAAAATAAAGATTACTTTATAATTGATATACCCAGGAGGCTGTTCTGAGGGAGTCACCCAGGGTAAGTGCCAGTTCCTGTTAATACCTAAAAGAGTGTCTATCAGCTCTCCAAGTACCTTGTGAGCTTGGGAGGGAGAGTATATGGTAGCACCATCATTGGCCCCCTAATGCTTCCACTCTTGTCCAAATTATAGCACATGTCACTGAATAGGGACCCTGCCTCAAATCTTACCTGCCTCTTTTCCAAACTGTGTGTATACTAGTTTCAGTCATATTTAAGCAGAGAGGGAGCAAGGTCTATTTAAGATTTTGAACCACAGATTATAGATTTATATCCTGGCACTATCATTACTAGCTGTGCAATATGGAGAAGTTGTTAATCTCTCTGTGCATCAGCTTCTTCACCTTTTTATGTTGACAATGATACTATCTAATTCATAGAGTCACTGTGAGGCTTAATTAATATTTTTAAGAGCTTAGAATAGCTTGTGGCTCCACAGTAAACAGTGTGTTTGCTAAAAATATCATGGTGTTGCCTAAAACCTTTCAAAGTTTTCTTATTGTCCTCAGGGAGAAAGTCTATACTCTTGAATTTGACTTTCAAAATACCAACTTATCTTTCAAACCTCATCTCTGTATACCTAAGCTATTAGGACTTAAGTTTCTTGAAAACTCCCTTACATGTCTTTTTACTTAAGGAATTTACCTTGGCTAGAATGTATTTCTTTGGCTTTCTTCATAAGTCCTAGTCTTCTTATAAGTCTTAGTTCAGTTACCACTTCCTTCCTGGAGCCTTCCCTAGCCTCTAAAGCTGTGATACATCCTCAAAGAGAACGTTTTTTTGTTTGTTTGTTTGTTTTACTCATATGACTAGACTTTAGGCTATTTAAGAAATTATTTTTTGTGTATTGTTGTAATCTATATGCATAGCATATGAGTTCAATATGTATTTATTCAAAAAAAGAAAAAATGAATAATCAATTAATGGGTCATACAGCAGCTGTATTATAAAAACAGAGATCACATTTCCTCCACTGTGACCTCATTAGCTAGCTAGATGGCTGTCTGGGACCAAAAATATCCATGAGAGAAAAACAAAGAGATAAACCGGGCTGGTGATTTTATTTTGAACAGTTACAAAGGTAATATAAGTTAGCCACAGGCCAACTTGGTGATCCGTTCAAGACATTCCCTGTCTCCATCTCTCAGCTAGTCGTAATGCTGTTGAGCAAATTGTTTCAGTTCTCTGACTCCCAGTTACTCGGTAGGATTGTTCTTCTTGACTTTCTCGCAGCTGGTGGAGGTCATGTGACATTTTGGCCAAAAAGTTGTAAGAAGTGAAATATATCACTTCTGAGTATGATTGTTTAAAACCCTACAGAGCTATCTATTTCCCTGTCAAAATGACTGGCAGTGGTCATGATGGAAGCTGCTTAGTCAGTCTACATCCAAGTATGAGATGACAAGAAGCAGGACCACTACCCACCTATGATGGTTATGTAGTGGGAGTGATATATTAACATTTGCTGTGAGAAGTTACTAAGATATTTTACCCTGCATGATAATATTCCCAATACTGAAAAAAAAAATTGTCTTCAGGAAACTATTAACAACTCACAGACTACATACTGGAGCATGTTGATCAACATTTCTAAAAACTCTGGGAAAACACTCAAAGGAAACTCCCAAATTGTATGAAATCTTTGATTATTTTGGAGGCTCAAGTCTGTAACAATAACATTCTTTGCATGACTGAGCTATGAGGAAACTATTTTGATTGTTTCTTTGGAAAATATGAACTTTTAAAAATCATATAATTTAGGAGAATATGTTTCTAGAATAACTATTGTAAAATTAAAACAAATTTAAGTTGTAGTTCTTAAGCTGAAGCATTTGCTTTTCATGTCAAATAATAACTGAACAAAATAAATTATCATCCAGAGATTTATACTGGGTAGAAAGGAAAATAATTAATCTGATATGTTTGGTCTTGCAAGTTGAGTAAGATACATTGCCAGTTTGGAAAAGTTCTATCTTGAATTTAGTCATCTCCTTAATTGCTTTTATTTTTTATACAAATGTTTTGGGTTTTTTTCAGTTTTGAAAGGCAGAAAATAAATGATATAGGAATTAATAAAAAGATGAAATTAATAGTTCTCCAACTAAGGGGTCGATCATAATGGTTTCCTCAACCTCAATACTACATTCTTCAGTTCAAGGGACAATGGAATTTATAGCAGCCCAAGTCTCTGAAAAGGGTACTTCCTTGATCCTATGCTAAGGTTCCATTATGTGTGAGTGTGTGTGTGTGTGTCTGTGTGTGCATCTGTGTGTGTGTGTGTGTGTGTCTGTCTGGTGATAAGGAACTTATATTTGTTTTCTCTCAGTTATAAAAAAAAAAATGACTAACAGATATTTTGCTGACACTCTGTTAGCAGATCTTCTGGTGGGAAATGTGACAAAAGAGGAGGATGAGGAAAAAATTCTGCTTCCATAAAGGTAAAAGTGATTTTAAAAATTCATAGTATTAGCAAGAATTGGTTTTCTTGGAACACAAAGGAATTGATTTCCTAATAGTATGAATTACAGCTGGGATCCTTTGACCTCTCACTTCTTAGAAAATAGGTATTATTACCTAACCCGAAATTCTGGTTAATTTCACTGCCTGCTTTTTCTCCCCAAAACAAGAGTAACAACAGCAGTGACAATAAAAACACCATCAATAAACAGTTCTACTATCGAAGAGATATTTTACAACAGCTTTTGGTGGAAAGAATGCATTGGTTTTGCAAACAGAATCTATCAATACATGGATTCTCTGACAATAGCCACAACAGACACAGGCGTTGGAAATGACTCCATGCTGAAATAGATGCTGGGGAGTACAAGTAAATGAATAATATACTCAGGGAAAATGTGAAGACAAGTGAAGCATTTTGAGTAAATGTTTTCAGAACTACAGGATAACTGATTTGCTGTTGGTCATGCAACTGCCTGAATGCAGCAGTTTCTTGATAATCTGTTAGATATTTCTAACCGTTGATTTAGCAATTGTGATACATTTTCTGGTTAAGAGTCTCCTACAAGGGCATCCATACCACAAGAAAAAGAAAGAGAGAGGAACTAGGTCCACTTTTGGTTAAGTTCTCTGACTAAATACAGAGTTTATAAGACTGCCTATAAAATTAAAATACATTGTTCTTTCTTCCTAAAAACGAACAAAAAAACCCCATTTAGGGATCTTTCAAAAGTGTGTATGATTTGAATGCAAATGAATGTCTCATATTATATTCCAGCATAAGGAAGTTATTTTACAATCTCAAAAGAGTATTAATATTATTTTAAATTTTTTTTTATTTTTAAAACTCAAGAAATCTCACATTTTCATAAAGCATGGTTTGTAACAGCCCTTTTTTATTTCAATTGACTAATCAAAGGATTGTAATCATCTGGCCAAAACATCACTATTCCCTACTCCAGCTCTCTTAGAAGTCTTTCTAAATAGATTGTAGAGGTCTTTCCAGTGGAGCCAAAATGTATCTTTAGAGCCATTCTTGAAATATTATATTCAATAATTCACAATAGATGGAAATTCACACACACTTGTTATGATTATTTATTTCCTTTTCTAATTCCTCCACAAAAATACAAATTCTCTTTTAGCAGTGGTTATTATTCATCTTTACATCAGATAGCACAGCTCAGCATATGGTATGCATATGGCCAATTAATATATTATTAAATTCCATATTTGATATTATAAAGATATGAAATTTTCACATGAGGATATCTCGTTTTTATTTTGTATAGCTAGTATACAATTACATATGCAATGTTTAACTGGTTGTATAAAATCATACGTCTAAGAAATGTAGTACTAAAGAGTTCTTCAAAAATTTCAGCATGTTACCACGACATGTGCTCACTAAAAGTTTTTTTCACATGAAGTCATAGGTTTATCTAATTTCAAGCCATTGAAAATTTCTGAAATATATGAAATAATGATTCAACTAAATGAGAAGAAGGGTGAAGGATTTAGTTGGTTAAGTTCCCAATAACACTTAGAAACAATAAAACAATAATCTTTGACATTAGGCAAATCCGGGTAATGCGGCAGCAGGAAGACTTCAGCAAAACCGTTAATTTTTAAAAATTTTTATTGCTTACTGGTGCCTCCTTTCTCCTCTGCCAGTCATTCCAAACTCATCACATTCTGGTTGAACCTTCTGCTCATATAAATGCACATTCTCTCCCTCAGGCTGTGACGCTCATATTCATGTACCTATCCTTTCTGTATAAAGAATTACTTTCAGCTACCTGTCAACCAACAGCCTGCTAACATGTTATCTAGTAATAGCTTGAAGTATATTTGACATTTTCTAGGATACTCTTGAAGATGATAAAGATCTTGAAACATAAATTAATCATTTCCAATAGTGAAATTTTAGTTATTAATATCACAATTCCCAAGAAATGTCTGAGAGCAGAAAACTGGTCACTTAGAACTTCCAGAATTCATTACTCATAATCTAGCAGTCAATCTATACATCATCTAATATTATTCTAAAGTCAGTGTTTATGTGAGCCTAAAATATTACAAATCTAGAATTTCTTCAACAACTCTTTCCCAACACATTGGAAATTACTGGCACTCCCTGGTAATTACTGTTATTACAAAGTTGTCTTGCTTCTACAACAAATATGTGTCAGGAGAAGAAAAAGAAGTGACCTTTACTAGATTAAAGATTATCTACAGCTACATTTCTCTAAATTTCGGTCTAGATAAAAATGAGAAAATATGTTTTAATTGTACAGTATCATTAAAACCTATGAATTTGAATGTTTGTGATTCATTGCCAGTTAACTGAAAGGAGTTGTTCTGGACATTTATCCTTCTCCTTAGCATCATCCAAAATGAATATTTTCACACAATGGAGAACCACTTCCCACACTAAGAAACTGTCACACTCACAAAGCTAGTTGATCTCCCAAGCATTACTGCTAGGTACTGTTAGGTAGTTACAGTTCCTGGATTCTAAATTTAAAAGCACATTTTACCACAATCCAGATTCTACTGTTTTAATCTCAGCTACGATCCAGAATATTGAGGAAGGAAAAAATTTCATTATTTCATAGATTCTGTGAAAGAATCAGTGAATTAACTTGACAAGCTAATTCTATCTTATATAAATATGCTCTTTAAACTTTCAATTTTAGAGTTCACAAAGCACTTTCATATGAATTTTCCATTTGATTATCATTCACATTTTTTAAATATGAGAATAATGTCTCAAAATGACTTGCACAAGATACTCCTGACTCTCATTTCAGAATTCTGAATTCCCCCTGTTCTCAACTCACATCTCCACACACACAAAAAAAAAACAAAAAGAACAAATTGAAATAATAGATTATTGTAAATATTCCCACCTATAAACAATCTCAATGGGAAACCCTTTCTGATCCCACTACTCCTGACTTAGATAGGACTGTATCAAAATAGCTACCATTATCTGGAGCCCTGAGAACAGTCTCCAGAATCCTTACTCAATGTCTACTTTCACTTTAAAATGTAATAAGAAAAAGAATTTAGCTGTCTTAAAAAAAATGGTCTAAATGGCAGACTTAACTCAAAATAGCCACCAGAATTATATAACCAACCAAATGTATTTCCTTTTCACACTAAGACACGACTCATCTGAAACAAAATCTAAATTGCACAGATCAGCAAGACAGAAAGAGAAGTCAAAGCAGGTCTTTCTCAGCCATTACCTGGTGCAATTGAAGGGCTCTAATTTTATTTACTCTTGGGCTTTCATAATACAGTTATAATGCCTCATAAGTTGACTTTCTGTGATAATTGATGATATACTTGAAAAAGCATGTCTATATTTAAATCAGTCATTCTTTTGAAATAATGCAGGCATAATCTTGTTTCCAAAGTATTTTAAATTAGTAAGAACACCTTTGACATTGATCAGACTAAAGTGAAAGACTAGTTTATTAGAAACTGATAGTAAAAAAGCATCTATTTGCAATTTTTTATTAGATAAGTATATTTAACATTTTCATCAGAGAGTAATTTCACCTAGTTATTTGTAACAATAAAATATTATTGGATGTCACTGTACCCTTTTCCAATGTCTATCATGTATCACCACACCTTTCTCATTTGTATATAGGTGCACTATATACAAGACCAACTAAAGTGACTCGTTCAACTGAGATAATTACTAGGATAATTAAAGTAATACATGCTTATTATAAAACACTCTGGCAATTAAACCAGTCTTCAATTTTAAACCAGAAGCACATTACAAACTGTGTCTCCAACTTTCATAAACCAGTATTAGCAACTTTCACTCTAACAGCACATGAATGAGTCTAAAATAGCAGTAGCCATAATATATATGGTATCCGCATGCATAACGAAAGGAAAAACTAAGACATCTATTCGGAAACTGGATAAATGTAAGGCTAAATGTGCTTTGTCCTAAAATAGCCTGATTCATCTGCTGCTTCAGTTCTTCAGTTGGTATATTTTGGGGAGAAGTAATGCATAATAAGGGCCAGGCACACTGGCTCATGCTTGTAATCTAAGTGTTTTGGGAGGCTGAGGTGGGAGGACAGCTTGAGACCAGGAGTTTCAGACCAGCCAGGGCAATATAGCAAACCCTGTCTGTACAAAATAAAATTTTTTTAAATTAGCCAGGAGTGGTGGCATGCACCTGTAATACCAATTGTGTGGGAAGATCCTTTGAGCTTAGGAGTTCAAGGTTGCAGTGAGCTATAATGCCACCGCTGCTCTTTAGCTTGGGCAAAAGAGCAAGACCCTATCTCTGAAAAAAGAGTAAGGTATAATAGTATTTATAATTCTTTCAATATTTGACAAGATAATAAGCACAATAAAGGGATAATAATTAAACTCTTTTTGAGATTTTTATATTTTAAATTTATAGAAACATTCATAATATAACTTACATTTCTATAAACTTTTTAGTTTCAAAGTGTATGTTCAACAATAACATCTCAGTTGAACCTTAGATTCTATGAAATTGAACAAAAAATCACCATTATCCCCATAGTGTCAATGAGGAAGTTGATTAATTTTTCCATGATTTCTAAATTCCCTTGGAAGATTTCCCAGACTTTGCCACTTGGAAGGGCATATAGTTTCAAACTTAGATATGAAAGCGGCCATATTTAGTGTGCTTTCCCTAGAACCTCTCTTCTACTCCCTAGTACACACTCATATACAATATCCTTCTCTCGGTTTTGTTGTTTACACCATAAATGCTTGTAATACTGGATTCAAAACATTGTTGTTTTATTGGTTTGTTTAATTACATGTTTTATTTTCTTACTGAATTGAAATTCCATTGAGGGAATAACTGAAATCATTTAGCAAGTATTTTAGAGCCCGATTATTTCCCCAACACTATGCTAGGAGCTGAAGATGCAGGAAAGCCATGATATCTGCCCTTTTGGAATCTAATACATAGTTGTAAAGGCACAGATTTAGAGAGATTACAAAAGTGATGAATGTTACAAAGCAGAAGCACAAGGAGCTATTTCAGATCCATTATAGATGGAACTAATTGTATCTGAGAGATTAGTTGATTCTACCTAAAGGAAGCAATGCTTAAAAAAAAAAATGAGATGGATAATCTGAAACTGTTGAAAGGAATGAAGTTCTAGAAAACATGAACACATATTTTCATGAACATGAAACAAACGGATTTGCAATGTAGTATTTGGCAAACTAAAGAGGTTCAACATAGTTAAAGAATAATGAAATAGAGTTTCTCAGGTTGAGAGAGTTTGGCCAGAAACAAATTTCAAAGGGCCTTGAATATTGCATTGTATGTTGAGAGTAATGAAACATTACAGAAATATTTTCAGCAGGTGGGTAATATAGTAATAGTTACTCTTCAAAACTACCACTTTTGAGTTCCTGAGAAGGCAAGCAAGGGTCAATTTTAAAATACAGTTATGAATTGAGAATAGAAATCCAAATGAGAGACAAGTTGGCTTGGACTAGGATGGTGATAAGGGGATCAAGTGAAGAAGTTACAGGATTCCAACTACACTCAGGAAGTAGTAGAATCAGTAGGACTTGCTTATTTCTTAGAAATTAAAAGAGAAGGAGAAGAATACTTTTTAGATTTCTGACTTGAGCAACAGGAAATAAGGGAAAAGGAGAAGATTTAAAGAAAAAATGAACCTACTGGGCTTGAGCAGCTCATGAGATATCTTTGTAGGATGTCACTGAGTCATGTGGACACTGAGGCAACTAGGTATATATAATTTAGAAACTTGAATATCTATCTGATTATTATCAACATATAGCCATGGAATTATATAAAAACTTGCAAAACAAGAAAACAGATTGGGACAAGGATCGGGCATTAAGAAAGTTGAATGTTTTAATCTTAAAGTGGGAAGCATGAACATTTCAAATCAGATCTTATATTCTGATATCTAACAGAGATTTCCACGTCAAAAGCACTGAGATGATACAGATCTGCCATGGGGCACTGACCAAAGAACATGCATAAAATTAAATCTTACCTCTAACATATGTATATATACACCATGCACACCCTGTTAAAACTTTTTTGTTGTCTTCGGGCCGGGCGCAGAGGCTCACGCCTGCAATCCCAGCATTTTGGGAGAAGAAAGTATAGTTAGAAATCATTTTACATATATGAATATCCACAGTCATCTCTTTTTTTTTTTTTTTTCAAGAAATGAACTAGGCAAGCAAACAGATGATTCTAGGAGAGTGTAAATGAATAATTTCAAAGAAAACAGTTGGGCATTTTAGAAGATAGAACCTTAAAGTAACAACCAATAGAGGACACCTAGTGGTCTTTAGCAGAAGCAATATTTGCTTGCAGAACATATCAGGCAATTCACACACATGCAATAATGTTGGTGTTAGTAGATGTGCTAATTTCAGAAAGATGTCATCATAAATATAATATTTATAAATATTACAAAAATATCCATTTAAATATTTCAGATAACTTCCATATGCTTCATTTCATTTGAACTTCACAACTGTTTGATTGTTTGTGGGCAATCAAAATCACATAAGTCACTTTATGTGATTTTTCCCTAGATTACATAGAAAATAATGTCGAAGTTGAAATATACACTAATTTCTGTTATAGAATCCATTCCATACGATCATAAAAATTGAAACTTCCAATATAATTGATATTTAAAATTGTAAAACACTGCGAATAGACTTCATAGAAGGCCTTGTCATATTTCATTAACTGATACAAACATTTTTCGACAGCAAGAGTACTTGGCAAAGATAAAACTTTTCTTAGCTATCTAAAAAAGTACTGTGTTTGACACTGACTGCATATAAAAAAATGCAAGGAAGTGATAAAACTCTCTTCTAACTAGTGTTGTTAGCTCTATCCACAGTGGTCTCCAATCTCCTTCATTCTGTAGCATGCTAAAATGTAAATCTCCTGCCTAAAATGCATCAATGGCACCTTTTGAGTAAGCCCATCATTAGCACAAATTTTGGTCTGCATCTCCAAACTCAATCTGGGAATCTGCATCTACTGCACGAGGCTGCTTGTATCTCGTATCTTCTGGAATGCACTCGTCTGCCTGGCCCACTTGTTCAGCCTGGTAATCTATACCCCAGATTCAAAATTCAGTTCAGTATGTTTGAAGGCCTCATCTTATGCAAAAGCAATTGTGTTGTTCACTCCCTTATTTATGCCACTACTTCCCACACCATCTGTGATTATTTGCTCACATCTGCTTTTCTTACAATATTGGCATCAGTCTTCTATCCTTATTTGCAGCATCTCCACATATAGATTACTCAGTAAATGCCTGGGAGTGAAGAACGGATACTCTCTTATTATTATTTAACGAATTTAGAACATGGGAGATTGCCGGTATTTAGTGGATAAGCATGCTCTGATTATTTATTGTGTTTATAACCCTGCACTAATATACAAAAAGATTCAAGGGCAAAATTTGACACTGATTCTTCCCTATGATGTCTATGTCTGACAGAAGGAAAGGAAAATATGTGTAATAAAGCATTAGTAACCAAATTATCATGAACAAATATATGTAGAGCCAGCAGAAATTTTCATTGTAAAGGTATTGACTGTCACAGTAGAGTGCATCAATGCAGAATACTTTCTGGAAATGAGTTGAAGT
>NW_012110563.1:303527-304161 GCF_000951045.1 Mandrillus leucophaeus | reverse complement strand
CAAGCAAACAGATGATTCTAGGAGAGTGTAAATGAATAATTTCAAAGAAAACAGTTTGGCATTTTAGAAGATAGGACCTTAAAGTAACAACCAATAGAGGACACCTAGTGGTCTTTAGCAGAATCAATATTTGCTTGCAGAACATATCAGGCAATTCACACACATGCAATAATGTTGGTGGGTGGATCACCTGAAGTCAGGAGTTCAAGAGCAGCCTGGCCAACATGGTGAAACCCTGTCTTTACTAAAAATACAAAAATTAGCCAGGCATGTTGACTGCACCTGTAATACCAGCTACTCTGGAGGCTGAGACAGGAGAATCACTTGAACCCAGGAGGCGGAGGTTGCATGAGCTGAGATGGAACCAACTACCCGCCAGCCTGGGTGACACAGCAGTTGCCTTGACTTAACATTTCATTTCCACATAGAACTCATTATATTGTATGTTAAAATTTCAGCATATCTGTTAAGCTATCACATTAAAAAGTACATAATACTGAAAACAATTATCTCACAATACTAATAATTGTTTAGAGAAGGAACTTAAAACTCTGTTTAATTGGAGAAGAAAGTATAGTTAGAAATCATTTTACATATATGAATATCCACAGTCATCTCTTTTTTTTTTTTTTTT
>NW_012110563.1:276718-298599 GCF_000951045.1 Mandrillus leucophaeus | reverse complement strand
TGGCACGATCGTAGCTCACTGCAACCTCCGCCTCCTGGGTTCAAGCTGTTCTCCTGCCTCAGCCTCCTGAGAAGATGGGATTACAGGCGCCCACCACCATGCCTGGTTAATTTATATATATGTGTGTGTGTGTATACATATATTTTTTTTAGTAGACACAGGGTTTCACCATGTTGGCCAGGCTGGCCTCAAACTCCTGACCTCAGGTGATCCACTGCATCTGGCCTTAAGTCTGATTTTTAAAGGAGTGATAGAAAAAAAAAAGGCTTTCCAAATCAGAGATGTAGCAGGAATAAAATTATAGAAGCAGAAAGAATCATTTCCTGCAAGCAGCACTGTAAAACTGAAACAAAAACAAACAGGAAAGAGTTGGGTGCAAATATGAAGTGACGATGGTAAGACCAGGGAAGAATGTGCTGGAGAGCTTTGAAGGCACAGCAAGGAAACACAGATTTGATGTGATAAGCAATATGGAGGTTCTCTAAGTTCTGGTACAGGGCAGGTTTGGGAAAATTCTGCTGTTTGCTTATGGCAAGTCTTAGAATCCTATGTGTTTTTTAAAATATAAAAGTAATTAGAATATGCATTGTATAATTATAGATAGGCAATTTATAGTAAGAGTTAGTTTCTACTCTACACCAATTTGAATGCTAAAATTAACCAAAGACAGAAACTGTAATCTGCATTAGCTCCCTATGGAATAAATTTCCTTATCACTGTTCTGTTGGTATACATAATTTGTATATAAAACTATCTCTAAGCCAGTATAAAAATCTAATATTGGTTTCAAGACAAGCATTGAAATGTTCAAGACACATTATTCATCTGAAATTGCGATAGATATGTAAGATCAAAACCATAGGCCTTCTTTCCTGTCCCAAAATGTATTTAATTAATTGTATTATGTCCCAGTTCTATACAAGGGAGATTGGGGAGATGGGAAATGATGAATAAAAAGTAAAATCTTAAAGCTATATATTCCAAAGCCATAGTTATTATATAATGATGCATTTCCCACTTTCTAAAATTAAGAATAATTTATGCTTTATCTATGACGTTACGTCTTACAAAGAGATAATCATTACAGAGTAGCATTTCTATTTGCAATTAATATTTCCTAAACCTCTAAAAAATTTCGAAGGTCATCTCCTGTCGATAAAATGACTGAGATCAGCAGCTGTAAAGGAACTCTTCACCTTTACACACTGAATAATCTCCTATTCGCTAAGCTCTTAATCTCTCTTTATCTCTTCAGTGGCTTGTGATTGTCACATATTCCATTTAATTTCCAGGGATTTCCTCACCGTATGTCTCTTTTAGGAGGATCACACTGAATTTGTTCCCCTTGTGATAGGTTATGAAATAGCAGTCTGGCTTGGATAACTGTCTTATTTATTATATTTAATAATAACAACAACGACAATGCTGACTCAAATAATAGTTTTTTAAACCCAAATGTAAAAATGGGAAAGATTCACCTCAGTTTTCTAGCTACTACATGAAAAGAAATTTCTGGCTTGATTTATCTAAATTGTCTCTGATTTTTATCTCACCTGGCAATATATACAAAGTTTCAGTGTAATGTCACAGAAAGCTATTTTTACATCCCAAATCTATTGATCTTATAACTGACTCACGAAAACAACTTCCCTCCTCACTTCTTAACACCATGTGTTTCATAAATTAGTTGCTCAAATCAGCTATTTCCTCCTGTATTAACCACTAATTCAGCTTTAGTAATGATAATAACATAAGCACAAAATTTTAAAGCTTCTGTATCTGATTCATAATATTTTTCTAATTTATTTGGCATCAGAGCTTCTTCTTGTTTTTCAGTTGAACTAATTCAGTCCAGAAAAAAAAAAAATGTATTGTTGAAGATGGAAGCAGCTTCCTATAGAAGGCAGCAGCTTTCCTCAGGAATGATTCATTTAGAACAGTGGCAGCTTCCAGACTTCACACATTACTTCCCCAAATTTGCTGAATTTAGCATTAGCCAGCTTGGTACTAAAACACTCAGAACCAAAGACATGTGGGTGAACTCACATCTTCCTCTGCATTCTTATTGCAAAAGCTCAAAGAGCTACTTTTTCTGATTTATTTGTTGTATTTCTACTTGTAAATACATCCTGGTGGCATTTACAAAAATCAGGTAGAGAGATTTCCAGTTTTGGAATCATTCAAATTTCTTGGTGATTATGGTTAGAAACATGTAGGTGATGGAAAGATGAATTTGTATTACATTCTGGATTATGACTCTGTTTCTTCCCTGTTGAACAGGATTACTAATGGGCATTAAATACCCAAGATATATGATATTGTATGGGGTATCATATAATCAAGAAAACATTCTTCACCTAAATGGGCTTATGGTTCATTTATTACCAAGCTCATTTATTTATAAGAAACATGTTGCCAACTCACAACTCTAGCCTGAATGTGCTTGGTTACCAAATGTCTGTAAGTGCATATTAAATTGCATTTTACAATAATGATAGCAGTGAGCTGGTGTTCCTAAATTTTATCACGGCATCTTTAAAACACAGCATGTTACACAGATCTAGGTGCCTGTGATTACTGCCAGAAGCCAAAGGACATTGGTGTTAAGGAGTATACTCTTCCATGACCACATAGCCTGCCATTTTATGTGATAGGATGCCATCTGTTTATCCTGCTGCCATTCTCTAGTAACTGGGCTAAAACCACAAGATATTAAAAATAGTCACATTGCTACTGTATTTTTAATTGACTGGATATTTATATCAGTGACTTTCCTCTCACAGGATATTTGTTAAAATATTTTTCTGTGGCCTTGTTTCAAGAGGTACTATTCAACTCTGTTGCATTGCATGGCCCACAGTCTTATTTAAGAAAAGTTCCCTATAATTTCTTAGACAGTCTATAAAATGGTAGAATATTAAGATATTTATAACAAAAGCAGTATATGTCATAGTAAGAACCGATATAGTTTTGCAGTTAAGAACACTGGCTGGTAAGTCTGATTGCCAAGTTTGGAATCCCAGCTCCACTTCTTACTAGTTCTATGAATCTGGACAAGTTACCTTATTGTATTTAATTGTTCTCATCTGTAAAATGATGACAATAATTATATTTACATCATTGTGTTGTTAGGAAGATTCAGTGAGCTAATATATGTAAAGAACATACTAGTTGACATGTAATAAGCCTTCAATAAATATTGCAATTACTAGCAAGAATCATCTTGGTTTGGTATTAATCTCAAATTAGCATTAAAAAGCTTTGAGAACTGAACATTTCTTCCATTTTAGATGGAATGTGCTATGTAGAGAAAAATTACAAGATGAATCTGATTTCTCAAATGTGCTTCATTTGATTTTAAATATATCCCATATCTATATTTAAGAATGATCCATTTTTATGCCTTTTTATCAGTGCGTTATGCAGTGTTTTATTATTGCATGTCATTTCCTGAAATCCTGTGAACCAAAATGTCACTGTCAAGCACACACAAAAACACTGCTACCGCCTCACAGAAATCAAACAGAACTTCCATTTTATGACATATTTAAAAGCATAATTTATCTTAAAAATGCTAAAAAGTATTTCTGCAGGGGACAAAGCAATAATCTATAGCCAGTATATGACTTCATATGACTCTCATTAGTGTTGGTTTAGGTATTCTGTAAGTCTTTTGGACTCTTATGTTTATGCAGACAATAAAATTCAGGTTATAATTAATAGAAAAAGACTTAGGAAGAAAAGGAAGTCAAAATGGTTAATATGCATACTTTGAAGACAGGGATATAAACTCCTTTTCTTGATGATGGTTTAAGTCAGATCTTTGGAAACTCCAGTCGGCTGAGTCCTCTCCGGTCTCACCCACTGTCTAACAACAACATATGCCCTATTCAGCAAAATATGGGCCATGATTGGTCAGATTCACTCCATTTATTCACTATACTCTTTGTGTTTTCTATGTACTAACGTCCCTCTTGAATATGTTCTTTTTTAGTATTATGAAATGAACTAATAGGGAGAAATTATAATAAGTTACTATAGGCAAGGTATAACAATGAGCAAAATTAATACGCTAAAATCAAAGCCATTATATATATAACTTGGAAATAAAGAAACAATCTCTTTTACCCCAGCATGAATTCAATGAAACTTCAATATTAGAGGAGACAAAAAACCACACTATCTCATAGAGCTAACGATGTGCCAGATTAGCAATCAGACCCTACACATCTTTATCAAAGACGGTACCAGGTCGGGCGCGGTGGCTCACGCCTGTAATCCCAGCACTTTGGGAGGCAGAGGTGGGCGGATCACGAGGTCAGGAGATCGAGACCATCCTGGCAAACACGGTGAAACCCCCTCTCTACTAAAAATACAAAAAAAAAAAAAAAAAAAAAAATTAGCCAGGTGTGGTGGCGGGCGCCTGTAGTCCCAGCTTCTCTGGAGGCTGAGGCAGGAGAATGGTGTGAACCTGGGCGGCGGCGGAGCTTGCAGTGAGCCGAGATCCAGCCTGGGCGACAGAGCGAGACTTCGCCTCAAAAAAAAAAAAAACAAGACGGTACTTGATGTATTTATATTAGGTTTTAAAAAAACCAAAGTGGGAGAGGGGTTGTATTGATCAGGATAATAATTGTTGATTAAAGTGTATTTATTTTAAAGAATAATAAATTGGCATAAAATGATCGCTATTTTTTTAGTTCATTCAAATCCATTATTTGATCATGTATTTTATGAATACAATATATCACTTATGCATGGAAAAGAGGAGTCAAATACATTTTTCTACTTGAATTTCATAAAACTCATTACGCATAGCACAGTAATTGTTCATTGTAAAACAGCCATAATTAACAATTTTCTGATATAGATTTTAAAAAAGAAAAAGATGCATCTTACCTCTTCCCATTGATGTATGTATCTAATTAACCTTGAAAGTCGTAATAAACGCAAGAGACTGAGAATTTTTGTAAACCTCACAATGCGAAGTGCCCTGGCTGTCTTGTAAACTTCTGAATCCATTCCTTTTTCTACAATAAGAAAGATATAATCCACTGGGATGGATGAGATGAAGTCAACCACAAACCAGCTTTTTAAATAATTCATCTTGATCACTTTGGGGTCCAGGATGATTTCAGAACTGTCTTCGTTGACAGTTCCAGTCCTAAAATTCATGATCAGGTCCAGCAGGAAAACTGTATCTGATGCCACATTGAAAATAATCCATGGTGTTGTTGTTTGCTCTGTAAAGAATGTGATTCCAACTGGTATGATGACTAGATTTCCAACCATCATTATAAGCATTATTAAATCCCAATAAAACCTACAACAAATAAAAAAATCAGATTTTAAGATGTAGAAAATAACGAGCCTATCCCCCCCATGAAAAATTATTGCTGACATATAGTGAGATCAACAAGTAAAAGAACAAAGAAATGGTTTTATTTAAAAAAAAAAAATTCCTTAAATGGCTATATGTTTAAATCTAAGTAAAATTAATATATTCTTAAACCAAGGCATTATGATCATGAAATTCTAAAAATTATGTGATATGAAGCATTATACAAATAAAATCAAGAACATATTTATTTAGTAAAAAGGCAAAAAAGCAACCTGCCTTATAATTAATACAAAATATAGACAGAAACTACAAAGAAGTATAAGATTAGAAGATATGTAAGAAAGCCTTTGGGAAGGCTCTTTGAAGATGTTTTGAATTATTTTAGATGGTCAATTTACCAATCATAGATTAGAAAAAAAAAAAAAAAACAGAAATAAATAGGATACTCTAAAAATTTTAGTACTGCAAATTGATCTCAAGGAATACAGATTAGGTTTGCCATGGAATCTAGAATACCCTGGAGTTTTGCAGTACTCCAAATATTTTATGCTTTATTCTTCTTTTGCTTGAAATAAGAAAACTAATTTTGGTCTGATGCTAAGAACTGAACAGGTTCTACTCCATATTTGAAACTAGAATCTACAAAAAATTTGCGTTTTTATTATTATTTTATTGAACAACTACTTTAAATATATTGTCACTACTATTCCAAAAAAATTCTTTTTTTGTTTGTTTGTTTGTTTGTTTGTTTTTGAAAGACAGTTTCACTCCTGTTGCCCAGGCTGGAGTGCAATGGCATGATCTCAGCTCACTCAAACCTCCGCCTCCTGAGTTCAAGTGATTCTCCTTCTGCTTCAGCCTCCCGAGTAGCTGGTATTACAGGCATGCCACCATGCCCAGCTAAAAAAAATCTTTAACATTTCTAATTTAATTCTGAACATGCCTATGACTACTAGGTACCTTTTGAAATATTCTTTTGAGATAAGAATATTAAAATTGAGAGAAAAACCAGAAAATTTAAAATTTAAATTTTAATATTAAAATTAAAATTGAGAGAAATATTAAAATTGAGAGAGAACTTCATTCCTGGTTTATATAGCTCAACTAAATTCATTTGGCATAACTATAGTGTTATTTTTATAAGGGTTCTTTCAGTCTGTTGACACTCCTGTTAATCAAATATTTATGGTTGTTACAGTGTATACTTGTAAAAATGAAAAAAAAAAAAAGCTAACACAACTGTATAATCATGAAATGTCTCCAGAAACATAAGTTACTTTTTCCTAGTCATAGGTATGTTATTTGAGCAGTTTTGTGTAAACAATATAAACTTCCATGATAAAAAATGTCTGTTCACCAAGATACTTTTGTTTTACATGAATACTCCTACTTAGACTATTTGAGTTACATTTTGGTGAGGTATACATGTGTATAGACCTTTCAAAGTCACTATCATCTGTAATTATGAATGACTCCTGAAATAAAAGTTGTAGTTGAAGAAAAAACTATAATAGGCCCTATCTCCCCTGTCTCCAGCCTCAGGATGTTGTAAAGGATAAGCGTTTGTCATTTTGAAGATTTCACCAGTATTTCTGCCAAAACTTGCCTATAATTTTTGAAACAAGTATACAAATACCCATGTCAGTCATACAACATGCACTGGCAGTTTAAACGAAATGGTTTTGTATCTTCTTCTCACAATGGAAATGCAAAATGTACCATTCAACACAATAAGGACAGAGGGGAGATGCAGAGGAGGAGCAATCTTGTAACAGCTATTTCACAAAGAAATGGCATCACTAAACTCTAAAATGAAACTGTGTGTATCCTGAGGATTTTTCACTTCTAGGCACCCCTATCAAGTCCCTTCTGTAAGTTTCTCTCTCTGCCCTCCCCTTCAAGGCCGTTGTTCCCCTGGGTGTCACATATAGCCATTTTATCTTCTATCCTACACATTGTCCTTGAGAAATATTATACACCCATCCATGCCTTTAATAATTAATTTGTAACTGATGACCCCAAAAGCTTTATCATCAATCCATTCCTATCTTCTAAGCCTCCTAATCCTCATAATCAGCAGCCTGTTAAATCTCTTTCCTGGCATATCTCACACTCATCTCAAACAGCATGCCTAAGCTCAAACTCATAATCTCCTCTCCCACATATATTCCCACATATACCCTATCTCAGGGAATGGAACAACTCTATATGTGATTTGCAAGCCAGAAACCATGGAGCCATCCTAAATAACTCCTGGCCCTAAATCTACTCAAACCCATATCCAATCGATCACCAAGGCTGTTTAGTTCTCACACCTAAATGTATGTTGTATTCATCCATTTGCACTTTACGATTCCCACTGCAGCTGTCGTCATTCAGAAAGTCTTACCAGCTATTTTATTTAGAGACAAGTCAATTAAATTCTTTTATTTTACAATTTCTAATCTGTTCAATGAAGATTATGATAGAACCAAATATACAGGGTTTTACAGATTAAATGAAACGATATATGCTAATCCCAGAGCCTGGCATATAATTGTAACAAACAATGCCAGTGGCCTAGTCAGTACCCATTTACCCTTCCTCACTTACCATAAAAAATTCAATTTTGTGGGAAGCACCCAGCAATCTAATGAAAAATACTCATTTCTACAGACATCTTTGCATTTCTGTGATTAAGATAGAAGCCTTTTTTTTTTTGAAAGAAAACTAATATCTCATCCTTCAGAGCAATAGAGATGAAAAGAAAGCACCGTTCATTCTTCATTACAGTAATAATGCTTACCACACTATAGCTTTTTGCTAGCAATACTTAATATAGTCTGAAGCCATTAGATATCTCAATACCAGTAGGTTAAACCCTATAATATCCTTTTAAAGTAACATTGACTCTATTTTGCAGACAAAACCACAGGTGCTTTTATATGCTTACATAATATTGTCTTTAGTTAGCATGGATTCATTCCTTAGGTAACAAAAAAATTACAATCATCACCTATTCTGGAAGTGCAATCAATATACCTTCTTTAAAAAAAAAAAAAAATGGGTTCTTAAAAATTGACTTCATGAAAATCTCTTACCTAATTGCCCATGAGTCTTTCTTTCTAGCTCTTTACTCTCAAAATTTGTCTAAGATACCCAAGCTCCTTCTTTTCCTTAACTCTCAGTTTCTATGTATTGCACATTTTATTACCATATCATCTTTCCTATCTCTCCCCTCCTTCCATTCCCATTATTATTTCTCAGGTCTGGGCAGAGCCACCTTTCACTTAAAATTCCTCATGAGTCTCCTGTCTATTCTTTCTAATCAAGTCTCACCACTCCCGAAGCAACTTACCTAACAATCAATTTGCTAGGTCAACAAACAGCAATGACTCTCTCAATTAAATGAAAACAACTTAGTCTGTTTGTCAAAGCACTCCGTGATATCGCCTCCTCCTGCCTTTCCAGCCCCCTCTTTTAACAATTGAGGACAAACATCCCATATCTCAGGCAAGAGAGCACTTGCTCATGCTTTGCCCTCATGCCTATCTGGGTACACATACAGGAGATATGATTACTTCCATCCCAGCTATTTTTCTACCTAACAGCATTCTACTTCTCCCTCAAATCCCATTCTGGCAATGAGTTTCTTAGATTTTTTGTGAGTTTTTTTATTATTATTATTTTTGTTTTAGTAGACTTTATTTTCAGAATAGTTTTAGGTTCATGGAAAACTTGAGCTGAGTGTACAGAGATTTCTCATATAGCCCCTGCCCCTAGACATGTATAGTCCCTCCCCAATATCAACATCCCCCACCATAAAAAAAAAATTGTTACAAATGATGAACTTACACTGATACCTCATTATCACCCAGAGCCCACAGTTTATGTTAGGATTCACTGTTGGTGTACATTCTATGGTTTGGGCAAATACATAGTGACATGTATACATATGAGTAGTTTCACTGCCCTAAAAATCACATGTGCTTTTTTTATTCATCCTTCTTTCCCCTCATTTGTTAGTTTTTTTTTTTTACAACCTCCAGAGCAGCATATATTTTCAACATGCTTCCTAATTTATTTTTTATTCGTATGTGTTTTTTCCATCATTACTGATTTAAGTTATTTAAAATTCAAAACTGTTTATTCTCTTCTATTTATTTTCTGCTATAAGATAGCATCTAAGACAGCAAATTAAGAATATTTATTAATTGGATTTTTAATGAAAACATACACTTTAATGGGGGATATTTAAAGAAAACTTTTTATAATAAGCCAAAGAGCCATTAACAAAGTAAACAATGATTTCCTAATTTGTCCTGCATATAGATCTGGATTTTACTTATTGAGGATTTTCATTTTTACTACAGAATACATTAAAATAAATAAAATAGGAAACAGGTTAGAAATATGCTCTTAGGTTAGATATCTAAAAAAAAAAAAAAGAGTTGTGTATTTGAGACAATTTTACATATCATATAATCTATCTACTTCTGTTCTGTTGGGGTCCGCGTGTTTCCTAAACAAAGGAATGAACACACAAGACACCACAAGACAAGACAAACATGGCAGCCGCCCCGAATGGCGCACTCTCCTTTATTTTATACAGTCATTTGTGGAATGTTGCCAAGTCATAAGACACATTTTTTTTTCTGACCTTTCCCTGACTTTCTGGATTTTCAAGATGTTTACACATAAACAAGCCCCCAGGGTCTGCTGTTTGCAGCTGGCTCCTTTGTCCTCCCTGTTTGCAGGGAAGGAAGGCCCTGCTTCATTTGCAAGAGCAGGACTTATCGGGAACGCCCTGCTTCGTTTGCAAGAGCAGGACTTACTGAGAACGTCTGGTTTGTGAGCACATAGTCCTCTACATGTTCATCCTGTCCCAGATATTTGTAAAAGAACTTGGTTGGACTTTGAGGGCAGACCAGAGTTAAAATCCTAGCTTCACGAACTGGATGATTTGGAGCAAGATATTTAGTTGCCATAAACTTCCATTTTTTCTACTACCCTTAGAGTTACTCTGTGTGAGGACTACAAGAAATAGTGTATGCAAAGTGTAGCATATAGAACCTGTATGAAGAGAAGCCACGACCCAAAAATGATAGCTTCAGAGCTCTATCTTACACTGGAATCTCTGTGGTATCCTGAATAAGGTGCCAGTTCTCCGCAAAGCCTGACATCAACAATGATATGACTCTTTACTTATTTCTCCTTCCTTATAATAAATCCCCATCAACTGAAGGGGGTGGAGAAAGAAACTGTTATGTAGAAACTTCCTTTCTCTGAAATACCAGCAAAGCAGAGAGGACACTCACTGGAAAACTAATGATAAGTACAGCAAAGTCATAATCTAGGTAACTATTTTACCTTTTTTACTGGAAATATACAAAAT
Organism: Mandrillus leucophaeus; assembly: GCF_000951045.1. NCBI lineage: Eukaryota > Metazoa > Chordata > Mammalia > Primates > Cercopithecidae > Mandrillus > Mandrillus leucophaeus. The sequence goes on along the minus strand of NW_012110563.1, from coordinate 287,887 downwards.
AAGCTAAATAAAATAATATATTATCACTCATACGTATAATATTAACTACTAATAAAATAATTTTCATAGGCCACTTATTTTTTATGTAGAGTGATACACTCCCTACAGATTTTTAGAAGAGAGAAAGTGGCATTGTAAAGATTAGTCCATGATATTAAATCAAGAAGAATTTCAAATTCAGTCATACATTTTTTTCTCTACCCACATGCAACCCTCTAAGGCTTGTGATAAGGAGAACTCCTCCTTTTTCCTAACAAGAACTTCCCACTCTTCTTAAGGTTCCCCAGCCCCCGTTGCTTACGTTATCTGCTCTACTTGAAACAGCCTGATGTCAGACATTTCTAACCTAAAGCTTTAATGAGATTTAAATAATCGCCATATTTTACTACTACTAGAGGTGCTTGTATTTACAATATTCTCTCTAAATATTGAATGAAAAATTCTTTTCTCCCTTCTCTATGGAGAAATAAATATTTGTCATTAAGCAGAATCGAATAAAAAGATTTCCAGTTAATTTCCTGACATGGTACCAGATTTACAGATGCTCCTATTTTATCTACAGTCAAAGTCAAATGATGTCATAAACCTGTCCCATCAACTCACACTTAAGATTCACTTCTAAAAGAAAGAAATAGAATTCCCAAAAGATAAACACTTTTGATAACTTCTCATGAAATATAGCACTTCTTTGGCTGATATACAGCCATAGTGTGCTGCTTCTGTGAACTGTCATGGGTTTGAAAATTAGTGGTACTCTGAGAGATTAATAAACATCATTAGCTGCAGTAAAACAGTTTGGACCATTGTATTTAGAAGAATGCCTCTTGATATCAATTATTTTATAAATATGAAACATGAATTGAGTACATGTTTGTAACAACTTATTTATCAATCTGCATAAATAAATAAATAAGCAAATAAATACCCAGCTGGATTTAATTTTTATAACAACAATAGTCCTCAAAATAATGTCCCAAATTTTATTTAAAACTGATTCAATGTTTAAAATCTAATAGCCTGATGATTGGGTACACATGTTTTGAAAACTACCATAAAGTACCTTCTCTTAAATGCAAGGTCCTCTTCCCAGTCCTCTTAATACTAAGATTCACACTGGGATAGATATTTTGTAAAAGATAGGTATTTAGAAACTTTGCAAAAAAGTTTCATTGGCCAGGTCTGCTACTTGGTCTAATGCCTTGATGTCTCACAAGGACAGATTTATTATCCATGGAGGGAGGGAAGGAAATATATTTTAAAAATACAGACAACTCAAACATAGGCAATTTGGAATGGAAATATGCTCACTTTCTTAACATAGTAAACCCTTGCAAAATGATCGTATTTAAGGGAAAGTTCAGCCTAAGTTATGAATAAAAAATGTTAGACTATATCTAAAGGCATTTAGATGCCTTCCAATAAACTAGCAATTTATCCAATGAGAACATGAGATGTGTGGGTGGTGCATTGTTTTAGTTACTCATGAAAATGGTTTATTAAATTAAGCTAATGAAATAGAAATTTAAAACCTATGAAAGTATTAAGTTGTCTACCAATCCAAGCAAAAGTAAACATGTTTTGTCTATTTCCCCCTTCTCCTGAAACTGTATTTTTTATTGTGTGTTAATCTTTTGTCAATATTAAAAATCTTATATTGCTTCACATACTCTTCTTTGTGGAATTTTACAACTATAGCTGCTCACCTCTCCTACTTGAAACTCTCTCAAATTTTTGATTTCTATGATTCTACATTATAATAATTCCTCACTCATATTTCTGTATTAGCATAAACTCATTTTTCTCAATTCTTATCTGACTCCTACACATTAACAATGTGGGCATTCTACATGACGCAATTCTACTTAACTTCTTCCTTCTATTCACTCTCTCCTTCATGTTCACCAACTTGCACATGTTTAACTAATATGTTAATGTAAATGGTTCTCAAATCGATCACTGGCTTTAACCTCTATGATGAAGTTAGGCATTGTATAGTTAGTGGCTTCCAAATTTCCCGATAGAATAGTCATCCCACTAGACTTAAATTTAGACTAATTAATCTTTTAGTCTCAAAATAATTCACCTGATATTTTTATTTCTGTTCATTATAATATAGCTTTTTTTCTTTCATCCACCCACTATGCATAAAACTTCAGAATTGTCCCTGACTCCTCTCTCTGCCCAGCTCTGGCATTTGATTACCTGCCCAGCTCTATATCTCCCCTAATACAAGTTTTCAAATTCAGCTTTTCATTTTGTTCCATTGTCATCATCCTGGATGGAGTTCTTATATCATTATGTTTTGTAATTTTCCAGTTTCTATCTGCCCTAGTAAATTGCCTCCTATTTATATCCACTAGAATTTCCTATTGCTTGCAAAATGAAATGTAACCATTAAAATCCTCTTAAGTATGTCCCAATTCGGTATCTTGCATTTTTCACATACAAAGTCCCAAGCTAAATTTAAAAGACCCTTTTTCAGAGTCATCATCTTTGCCATCCCTCACCCCAAAATGACAACTGGGATTTCCTTTTCCTAAACCCAAACTCAACCTCTACATTGCCTGATATTACTTCAACAGTCGAATAAATTCCAGTTCCTTCACAGAACTCCCTTTTACCTGATCTCCATCCCAGTTGGAGTTGATCTCCTCTTGTCCCAAATGCCTATCCTAATTTCTCTACGTGATTTTCAGTATCTGAGCACATCTACTACTGAACAATGAATACTCTGCCATAATATGATGTCAACAATAATTTGATAAAGACTGCTTAATAAATAGTCTCCAAAAATACTGCTTTAGCCCTTATTTCTAGCCAAATTAAATGCCAATCATCTTTAAATTGCCTAGCAAATGGTATACATACTGCTGATTTCCCAATGATCAAATTCCAAATTAGTATCTGTGTTAATGCGGGTTTATAAAAGCATTACACAATTCCAGTTAAAAATAAATATGATCATTTGTTCTTCTGGATGATTTCAAAATTAATCAGGTATAAGCCTTTATTTCTCCTCAAATGGTAGAATTATGATGCATGTTTTTAAACTGTTTTAATCTTCTTGCTTTAGACAACAGGAACAGAGATATCATTCAACAGGACTTACATTGTATCTTCATTGAAAATCATTTCAAATGAAGGCCACAAGTTTCACTTTGCAGAATCCAAACATCTGTTCCCCCCTAAATATAACCCATGAATTATATTTCTGTAAGTCTATATCTTTTATTAAAGGATACAGACTGGAACAGAACTCCCTGGGTATTAAGAACATCTATCCTGCAGCATTCTGTCTTTATAATGTCATGTAGATTTTCCATTTAAAAAATCCTTAATTTAAATTATTTAGAAATAATGTATAAAATAGCTCCCGGTGTTTAAATTTAGACCTCTTCAAGAAGTTTAATCTAAAACTACTCCTTAATTTCTAAGTATTTTCATTTGATGGACAATTGAGTGGTTTTTAAATTTCATTTCCTGCTTCTAAGTCTTAACAATTTATTCCTCTAAGGAAAGCAAAAATACTGTCAGTGGTCATGTCATTCTCAACAAAAATGTATTCAAGTACCATTCATTCTTGTATACAATTCAGTAAACTGAGGTCTATGTTTTAGCTGTTTCTAAAGAAGGACAAAAATAATATTGACAGTTGGTTATCTTACTGATAAGACAGTCCCATGACATACATATTGAAGATATTTTATTTTGAATGTCTTCATTCAAAAGTCACACAGTCAACTGAATGACTGTGACACACAGCTTTATATTTGCTGATATACTTTCATCCAACCACTGTGAAATTATGAAAAGAAAATAGTGATTAAATTATTTTCTGTCTAATTACATGGCTAAGTTAAAGTTTATTCAAGTTTGGAGTTTTAATTTCCGATGGATTCTTCCCTCATTGCTATTGTAATCCTCCCACTACATTGCATATTTTCAAACCATCCAGTTTATTTTTCCTCTTGCTGATAATATAAGTCACCTCCCTGTGTTTCTTGTTACTCTACAGATGTCAAAGAATCTTTATCCTCTTTATTAATATGTAAGCTGCCAATGCCATACATATCATTGGGATTATTTTTCCAGTTTGCAGGTGTGATGGACAGTACAAAATCAAACACGTAATTGTGCCCTTCAGTCTTTAAAATGTCCATGTTTTATGGAAGCTTTGGAATGTGTTAATGATCCTGATTTCTAGATATAACAATTTATCTTACTGAATATTAAGGAGGCAGCATTAGGGAAATAAAGTATTTAATATTAAATAAAGTGTCAACTAATAAATAAAATATTTATTAGCTAATAAACACTTTAAAGACATGGTCTTGTTTGATACTCAAAGAACCAAAGAAGTATGCAACCTTGTCTAAGTTTGAAAAGAGGAAAATCAAAACCATCTAATTAAGGATATTTCTTAAATTCTTGTAAGCAGAAAATTATGCAAGTTGATTTTGAACCCAAGACCAATTGCTGTACTTGCACTCTTTCCAACATATTCAGATAAATAATTTAAGAATTTAAGAGAAGTCTTTTAAAAAATCGTACACTTAGTAGAGAAGCAATGACAATACTTCCACCACCTATTCTTTTTTTTTGGGGGGGGGGTATAAAAATTTGTTATACATAAAGAATATTACCACTAACAAATGCAGACAGGCTAGGACATGGTACTGGGTGGAGGACGGCTAGCTCTTTGGAAAGTGAAAGGTTTGGGTGGCGTGGACCTCATGCCACACTGATTGGTCAGTAGACGGGGGCACATGCCAAACACTGCAGGGCATCAGGGCATCAGATGCCACTCTGTGTGCCGACAAGTGTTCCCTGTCTCATCTGGGCCTTCGAAGGGAGCACACCCAGAAGCGAGCAACTGAAGCAAAGGGACTTCCTAAGGTGCCCCTTCCAGGCTTGTCTCTGAAGTCACAGCAACACCATTTTAAGCAATATGTTTAATCGGATGATTTCCACAAACTATCCACGAAGTTTCTAACCATCACAATTCAGTGAAGTACAAAACGCTGAGTTACAGGCTGTGGGAAGAGAAGGCAGCACCAATGGTGGCACCTTCCAGTCCTGGTTGTTCTAGGGGCAGGGAGAGGGGAAGGTCTTTTTTTAAACCAAGCTCCTCATTTCAATGTACAAAAGAATTACTCTGATCAATATTAAATTGTATTGAAAACAAAATGGACTAAAAAGCAAATTCTACTCTATGTTGGGGTGGAAGTGGGAGGAAAGAATGAGTCCTTCGAAGCAGGAAGGGAGATAGCAGGGGGAAGGTTCTGTGCCTGTGACCTGGGTGGTCACTCACGCTGCTCCATTTTTACTTTTGGTGGTCTCAGGAAGGTCCGATTTTTCTTCTCTTTCTTCCCCTTTGTATTGGCTTGGAAGTTTCGCCAGCTGTCCATACGACCATCTCGACTTTCCTCAAAGTTTTTCTGCCACTCTCTTTCCCATTTGGCTTTTTCTTGAGCTTCAATCTCTTCTTCCCTTTGTCGTTTCCTTTCATGCATCTCTTTGGCTTCTCTCTCTTTCCTTTTAATTTCCAGCTCAGCAAAGAGTTTCATTGTCTGTTTATATACAGCTTGTTTGAACAGTTCAGGATCATCCTCCTCTACAATTGTAGGTTTTCCTTCCTTCTTTAACTGTTTTTTTCGCTCTTTCACAGTGTGTTCCACGTATTCTTTTCCTGCCTGAATTACATCCAGGGCCCTCTTCTTTTGCTCCTGATCCAGTAGCAACTTGTAAGCTTTGTCCACAGCTTCAAAAGCCTTTTGTGCTCTGTCAGCATCATCTTGATTTTTGTCAGGATGCACCAAGATGGATAACTGCCGAAACCTCTTTTTTATTTCCTCATCTGTAACTTCAGGATCTATCTGAAGAACCTCAAATGGGTTCAAATTGAAGTAAGAGGAACCAGGACGGGTCAGTATTTCAATCTGATTTTTCGATACTAGAACCGAGTCTCTTTTCTCTATTTGTTTCACCTCACTGTAGAAGGTCATAAAGGCTTCCTCCGTGCTGCCTCCGCTGCCCGAAGTCCCGCTCTCTCCTGAAGCTGCCATTTCCCCGGCCCAGCCACCACGTGACCCACCACCTATTCTTATCAGTCACCTATCTGAGCAGGTAATTTACGTAACTGTTTTCACAAGAGAAGGGGAATGGGCTACGATGCTATAGGCACAGCTCAATGTCTGGCCTTTGGTCTCTATGTCTTTCGATATAGAAGCCACTGAGAGTTTACCTACATTCCCAGAGGCTCAAAGTGATAGCTCCCCTGTCCTTATGCCCATATAATAGCACACAACTTCTAAACAGAGGAGTTAGGAGATCACCTGTTTCGAAAGGGATTTCTGAATTATTTCTGCCTTAGCCCACAAAGATATCTCACCAGTGCATTGAGCAAAGTCAGTTCAGATGCTCTAAATACAAAAAAACACTTGGGAAGCAAGAGTCAAATGTAGTATCAAATACTCTCTCCAAATAGTTACATTATAATAATTTCAAAAAATATGTACACAGCAGGTATTGTTCTAAGTACTGTGAGAAATGCATACACATACTATATGCAAATACTTCCCTCAAGGACCCCCCAAAAAATGAAGACCTAATATGCCTAATATGAAGCAGTTAAATATGACTAAAAAAGAATTTAAGACATGTTCATAAATTGCACACCATAGGTACTCTGGGTTTCCAAAAATCAATTGGTCATCTTTTAAGTAAGTTCTGGTATTAAAGAAATTTAAAGACAGCATTTGCTACAGAGTTCCTGGGGTTGCATATTTATCATGGCACAAATATTAATTTGTCAACAAATATGTGCTGCTTCCTAGGCTTGGCACTATTCCTCCAAAGAGAACTAGATACAGCCTAATCCTCAAGAGAACAAGAACAAATCCATAATGTCTTATAAAATAGTACAAGTTCTAGGTTAGGCTTTATAAAGAACAGTCCTAAAAGACACAAAGGAGAACGGTCAAGTCTTCTGTGTACATGACAACACCACAAACATTCATCAAGCCATAAACATAGTGCTAGTCCGTAGGTTGCCAGGAAGAATATCAAGAGAACTAGAAACAAGGTAGAGATAAAGGGATTAAATTGCATGAAAAGTTAAAAGGTCTAGTGGCATATTTACTTTTTCAGCTAATGCTTTAGATGTTATAATATAAAATAAATCCAAGGGTATCCCAAATGTTTGCTCCTAATATATTTTCAAGTCTTTGTTTTCCAAATTAAAATGTAGGCTCATGATCAAAGATAGCCAAGAATGTGATCAAATAAAATCTCAATTTAAAAAGTGTTAAGTTCTGTTTATGATTATAAATTTCATAATATCTTTTTCCTTCAAAATGATTTTCTAAAATAATCAAATCTACTTATTTAAACAACAAATTTTTGAGGTTAAATACTATTCATTTCTACATATTTAGTGTCCTACATGGATAAATAAGAATGCCATTAATGACAATAAGTATATGTTCTTTTCCCTAAAACGGTATGTTTAAAGATGCTATTTGATATTATACTGCATTGAGGTTTTCACCCACTGACAGCTGTGTATTATCTCATGGAGCAGAATGGGTGATGTGACAAGGAAGAAAATGATTCCAACAGGAGCATATGTTTCCAGGTCTGAAACAAATATCGAGGGTGTGTGGGCAGAGCAACATTTGCTATGGAATATTAAAGGAGTAAAGACTGAGTTTCTTTAATTCTCTGAGCAATTCACACCAATCCTACAGCATACTTTAAGCAGAACTGTCAGAATAGTGAGAAATTTTCCATCACTTACAAATGAATCAAATGAATATCCATTCCAATTCACTACATTACCCACAAAGAACTCATGTATGTATGTTTCTGCATAGGTATAACAAGAAATGTTTTTGTCCTATCTTCTTTCATCCTTTCCTTCATCATTTAGTGGTACTTATTAAATCTTTTTTGCGTCAATAGAAAATACACATATAGATGATATGATGTTGCTCAATAGATAACAGAATCCCATTAGTAGGTAGAAGTTGCACTTGCTTTTTTATGTAGGCCAGTAACTGAGAGGAAATTTTTAAATTATTTATACATTTACTAAGTTCTTGAAAAAGTTTTTGTAATTTGCACATTTTGGTTCACTTTTTGAAGGTATGGTTTCTACCTTTGGGTAATTTAAGTGACAGGCTGTGTATCTGGTTTCTTCAACAGCTTAAAAAGCAAACAAGAAAAATAGAAAACTTGTGAAGAAATAAAATCTCAGACATTTTTTGCTACCAGAGAGATAATTGGGAAAAAAAAGTAAAGACTCAAGAACTGATTTTATATATGCATCAAAAATAGCAATTCTTAAAATAATAATTTTGTTGTGTTTGCAGATTACTAACTCAAAAGTGATTATTTCAAAACCCATATGATGTCACATAAAAACAGAAAAGATTAAAAGAGAAATATCAACCTATAGAATATGTTTATGAGAATTAAACTGTGCCAAAACTCTTGGCAATTTAAAATTGATGTAAATGTCTCAATTTACATTTCTACCCAATCTCTCTAATTTCTCTGACCTTTTCTCTCACAAATCCCCAACCTGATCAAGGAGGTTTAGACAGGCTAGCGTATTTACTCAGCCGTCACACCTCTTTTTTAAAATGTATTCTGCAGAACCGCTACCTGTAAGTACTCGCAATACTCTCCCCTCAACTTCTCTTCCTGACATTCTGTATGCCCAGCTGAGCTTACCAACTCTTCCAGCATAATCCCATGGTCTCTGAGCCACAGTCATTGTACTCTTTCCGCTGAACTTGTGTAGCCTATGAATCTTAGAATGTGTTAAATCTAATCCCAGGATAAGCAGTGGTGCCTCTAAAATATCTATTTAGGTGAAAATGAGGGGGTGGCAAACCGGGAATATAAAAATATAGTTTAGGAGGATTTGAAGTAAAACTGTTTCCTTAGCTAGCATGCTGTTTTTGCTTAGAGTTTAAATTACTAGTGAATAAAACATAACAATGTGTCCTAAAGATATTTATTCATACTTCATATAAGATTACAAAAACATTTGTGTGGGCATAAATTCTCATAAGCCACTCCTTGATACTTCTATATTAGGCAACAACCATGTCATTCTTCTGTTACACATAAAGAAAGCCCACACCACAATATGTACATAATAAACTCAAATAAGCATTCATAGACTGAATGAAGAAATTACTCTCAGAGTTGGTCAGGTAGCCTAGTAATACATTCCCTGAATCATGTCTTTTCCTTCATGTACATAAAATATTTTTTATTTTTGTATGTATGTGGACAATTGTTTTTAAAGGTCTATTTCTCCAACTACACTAAATGTAGAACGGCCAGGGATCACATCTATCTCTACTTTCCATTATATTATATCACCATTGTCTATCTAACACAGTGTCTGCAACTACAGTGAACTCCCTAAATATCTATTGAATAAATGAGTGGATAAATACCATAGCTTTAATAAATAAAGACACTGCATCGTAGTCTCAGTCTATATGTGTCTGTTCCTTGAATATTTTATTGTTTGGAGCACCTCGGTATCATGAAAATGCAGACAAATTGGAAAAGAAAAAATGGGGAAGGGTGGGAATGGTTAAGGAAATGGAAAGCCTAATGTGTAAGAGAAGATTTATAAAGGTAAATATCTAAAACTTGGCTAGATTACAGCTATGAAAAAACATGACATATTCCACACATCCTTGAAGGTAAAGTGAGGACTTAGTTTGATCAGAATATTAAGAGTAAAAGGAAGAGCCATGGAAGTCAGGCTGGTCTCACTCGTCCTACAAACCTCAGCTGCTTTCAAGAAATTAGCCACATAGGGACATAGTAAGAATTCTTGTGGACATACTTTCAACCATCAGGAGCCCCTGAGGTCACCTAGTGGCTTCTCATGAGATCAGAGTTCAAGGGTTATTCTCTGGCCTATAACCTCTCTCCAGAGACCCATGCTGGTCCTGGTAGGTAGAAGCTCCCAGTCTCATAATTGTTTGCTGCAAAAAAAATATCCAAGGGAAATCTATTAGTTTCCTATACTATTCATTCCTTGAGTAAAAATTATATATCAGACTTAAAAAAAAAAAACTAAAGGTACTTAAGACTTACAACCCCCATCACACTGAAAACTGTAATTCCAAGAAGTTCCAAGAAAAGTAAAGAGTTGAAACGTTTTAAGTACTAGTACAGTGTCAGATGTACTATAGGTTTAGGAAAAAATTAGCAGTGGCTGATGACATTAACAAATTTACACTGAATTTTAAAATATGCATTGAAAGAAAATCATGACTAGGCTCAATATAAATGTCTGCAAGTTATAAACTCAAACATCCTAGAATACTCGGAATTAAAACTTGATGAAATCTTAGGAATAAATACAACTAACATTAGTATGGTGATTAAGCTTTAGAGCTCGCTTATTATGTTTCAACTTGGTTGTCAAGCTACTACGACAATATAGGAGTTTTCAGACAATAGCCATGTTCTCAATTGCTATAAAACAACTTAGTATTCGGTGGGGGGCGGAGCAAGATGACCGAATAGGAACAGCTCCAGTCTTCAAATCCCAGCGCGAGTGACACAGCGCGAGCGAGAGACCGGTGATTTCTGCATTCTCAACTGAGGTACTGGGTTCATCTCACTAGGGAGTGCCAGACAATCGGTGCTGGTCAGCTGCTGCAGCCCGACCAGCGAGAGCTGAAGCAGGGCGAGGCATCCCCTCACCTGGGAAGCGCAAGGGGGAAGGGAATCCATATTCCTAGCCAGGGGAACTGAGACACACAACACCTGAAAAATCGGACAACTCCCACCCCAATACTGCGCTTTAAGCAAACAGGCACACCAGGAGATTATATACCACACCTGGCAGGGAGGGTCCCATGCCCACGGAGCCTCCCTCATTGCTAGCACAGCAGTCTGCGTTCTAACCACAAGGCAGCAGGGAGGCTGGGGGAGGGTCGCCCGCCATTGTTGAGGCTTAAGTAGGTAAACAAAGCTGCTGGGAAGCTCGAACTGGGTGAAGCTCACAGCAGCTCAAGGAAACCTGCCTGTCTCTGTAGACTCCACCTCTGGGGACAAGGCATAGCTAAACAACAACAAAAGCAGCAGAAACCTCTGCAGACGCAAACGACTCTGTCTGACAGCTTTGAA
>NW_012110563.1:267953-271263 GCF_000951045.1 Mandrillus leucophaeus | reverse complement strand
AGGGATTGCATTGGGAGTTATACCTGATGTAAATGACGAGTTGATAGGTGCTGACGAGTTGATGGGTGCAGCACACCAACATGGCACAAGTATACATACGTAAAAAACCTGCACATTATGCACATGTACCCTAGAACTTAAAGTATAATAATAATAATAAATAAAAAAATATAAAAACATACAAAAAATAATTTAGAAATTAAAAAATAAAAATAAAATAAAATAACAACTTAGTATTCATAAAGTATCTTCACAATATTAATTTTCACTGCATTTTCTCACCAGTTCTATGAGACATATAAAAATGTTTTGTTCATTCTATGTTTATAGATGAAAAATCTAAAACAATTAAAATAGTATGTGACTTGGCCAAGATCACTTGACTGGTTAATGGAATCTAAGATTTGGAGGCAGATTTTCTGATAGCTAACCCAGGGCTCTTTCCTATGTAATGTCATGCATCATATTTATTTTGATTTTGCATTTTTATACCCCCCAAAATCAACATTTTTTATGCCACAGATACAGCACAATTTCCTTAGATGCCTATAAGAAGCTTAATGAAAAATAATTTGTATTGATTATCAAAATAGATACTGATATGGTTTGGCTCTGTGTTCCCACCTAAATCTCATCTCAAATTGTAATCCCCATGTGTGGAGGGAGGGATCCGGTGGTAGGTGATTGGATCATGGGGGCAGTTTCCTCTGTGCCATTCTCATGATAGGGAGTTCTCACAAGATCTGATGATTTAAAAGTGTGGCACCTCCTTCCTCAATCTCTCTGTCCTGCCACCACGTAAGAAGTGCCTGGCTTCCTCTTCACCTTCCGCCATGATTGTAAGTTTCCTGAGGCCTCCCTAGCCATGTGGAATTGTGAGTCAATTAAATTTATTTTCTTCATAAATTACCCAGTCTCAGGTAGTATCTTTAAAGCAGTGTAAAAACGGACTGATGCAGTCACACATGCAAAATTGTATGTTTATCTCTAGCTCCATTACAGCTACATATTACTGAAAATGCATAAGCATCCTATGTGATACAATCATAATTTGGATTTAGACTACAGTCACTTCTAAATTCTGACCTTTATGCATATTAGAAGATAAGCAGGTGTTACATTTTGTGACAAGAACTTGATGTGATAAGCATGATGCTTGTTTTCTGCTTTGCTATTTTTCAAATTAATAGCTCTTTCCCTTAAAACAATTTTATAAAAGAAAAATTCTGCACTTAAGCCAAAATAGTAGTCCACTGTTATCTTGTTGTCAGTTGTATTCATGTTTATTATTGACCAAAGCAAATTCCTTGGTGTTGGGGGAAAAACTGCTGAAGAACAGTACTATGGTATAGTTGAAAGAAGATTACAATGAATGTAGAAGGACTGAACTCATATTTAGTACACCTAGACCTTATAATCTTGAGAAAATTCCCCCTGCTCTGGGTCTCTATCTCATTCCTCATAGAAAGTGAACCCAGAAAACTTCCAATAGCTTTCTCGAATCTAAAAGTTTTAGTTTGTAGAAATTAACCATGTGTCAGAGCAAGAAATTGAGAAAGTTAGAGCAACTTTAAAGAAATTTAATATAAGAAACTAACTTGATGGGCAGATCACGAGGTCAGGAGATCGAGACCATCCTGGCTAACACAGTGAAACCCCGTCTCTACTAAAAAATACAAAAAAACTAGCCGGGCGAGGTGGCGGGCTCCTGCAGTCCCAGCTGCTCGGGAGGCTGAGGCAGGAGAATGGCCTACACCCGGGAGGCGGAGCTTGCAGTGAGCTGTGATCCAGCCACTCCACTCCAGCCTGGGGACAGAGCCAAACTCCGTCTAAAAAAAAAAAAAAAGAAACTAACTTAGGGAAGACAAAGAAGAGATGGAGTAGGGAGTCCTTGTGAGAGAAAAGATAGTAAGATGTGGAATTGCCTGTACTTGAAGAGAGGAAGTTGAAGAAGTCAAATATAACTCTCAGGTCTTATGCCAGAGAAGTTAGGAAATGATAATGTGAACATTTTGAGAGTAGATGTGGGGGAGATCATAAGTTCAGTTTTGGAGAAAATGACTTTAACATGTTTCACATTCACATGGCAGAAAACAGTTGGAACTGTAATATTCTAAAACTCAGAAGTGATGCCAGGACCAAGGAAACAGCTTTAGGAATTGTATAGATTTGAGAACTGAACCTATAGAGGAACATGAGTCCTCCAAAGGGAAAATTATACTGAGAAAGAAGAAAAGATCCAAAATGGTGGTCACGGGCCAAGTTCACTCCAACAGGAAGATGGAGCAGCAAATGAGACTGATTTGATTTGAAAATTTATCTGAGGGAAATGTAGAGAACAAACTTTTAGACTGATCAGGTTATCATTATGAAAGCAATGGCAACGAGGTGGTACTGAAGAACAAATGGAAAACAGTGAATAACAGTTTGTGTGGAGATACATGATATTATAGACTATGTGTTAATGAAATGGAGCTGTTAACAAATGAAAGTAGAAGACAGGAAGGTCATAGAAAACATTTTAGAATAAGTGAAATTTGATTATTCTTTTATTTATTTAGATTAGTTTATGATGTTTCCCATCTCCCCCACCCCCGTAATTGGAATGAAGGGAGGTGTAGAGTTGCTTCCTCTTTTTCAAGATTAGTAAAAACCTGATTATATTTTAAGGCTGACAGTATGGAAACTCTTAATAAAGAATAAACATGAGGAGTAAAAATGTAGAAAATGTAGTCATAGGTGAAGAGAAAAAATTAGACATTCAATAAAATGGAGAAATTTGCTTTGAATCATAGATGTAATGTATCTGCCACACAGAGAGAAGAAAAAGAAGGAAAGGCAAATTAATGAACAAAGTGAAAAAAAAAAAACAAACAAAAAACAAACAAAAAAAACCTGCATCTCCAAATGATGCTTTACTGGAGCTTTTCGTTTTTCTTCAATAATGAAAAAAGTTAATTGCCACATTCTAAATCCAACATATTTCATATGTTTTGCAGTTAAACAACTGAAGGTAGGAGAGAATTTTAATTCCTACTTCCAGCCCTATGCTTCTTTAAAATATTGCTCCCAAAGGAGCCTATAAACATAGCAGTGCATTTTCCTTAAGGGATGTAGGCATTAGTTCTCAAGCAGGAAGTCATTAAGAATCATCCTCTTGGAAGGGTGTATGTGTCCAGGAATGTATCCATTTCTTCTAGATTTTCTAGTTTATTTGGGTAGAGGTTTTTATAGTATTCTCTGATGGTAGTTTGTATTTCTGTGGGGTCGGTGGTGATATCCGCTTTATCTTTTTTTTTTTTTTTTTTTT
>NW_012110563.1:264641-267505 GCF_000951045.1 Mandrillus leucophaeus | reverse complement strand
GGAGTGCTTTACTTCCAGGTATGTGGTCAATTTTGGAATAAGTGTGATGTGGTGCTGAGAAGAATGTATATTCTGTTGATTTGGGGTGGAGAGTTCTATAGATGTCTATTAGGTCTGCTTGGTGCAGAGATGAGTTCAATTCCTGGATATCCTTGTTAATTTTCTGTCTTGTTGATCTGTCTAATGTTGATAGTGGAGTGTTGAAGTCTCCCATTATTATTGTGTGGGAGTCTAAGTCTCTTTATAGGTCTCTAGGGATTTACTTTATGAATCTCAGTGCTCCTGTATTGGGTACATATATATTTAGGATAGTTAGCTCTTCTTGTTGAAGTGATCCCTTTATCATTAGGTAATGGCCTTGTCTCTTTTGAACTTTGTTGGTTGAAAGTCTGTTTTATCAGAGACTAGGATTACAACCCCTGCCTTTTTTTGTTTTCCATTTTCTTGGTAGATCTTCCTCCATCCCTTTATTTTGAGCTTATGTGTGTCACTGCAGGTGAGATGGGTCTCCTGAATACAGCACACTGATGGATCTTGTCTCTTTATCCAATTTGCCAGTCTGTGTGTTTTAATTGGAGCATTTAGTCCATTTACATTTAAGGTTAATATTGTTATGTGTGAACTTGATCCTGTCATTATGATGTTAGCTGGTTATTTTGTCCATTAGTTGATGCAGTTTCTTCCTCACATCGAGGGTCTTTACATTTTGGCACGTGTTTTCAGTGGCTGGTACCAGTTGCTCCTTTCCACGTTTAGTGCTTCCTTCAGGAGCTCTTGTAGGGCAGGGCCTGGTGGTTACGAAATCTCTCAGCATTTGCTTGCCTGTAAAAGATTTTATTTCTCCTTCACTTATGAAACTTAGTTTGGCTGGATATGAAATTCTGGGTTGAAAATTCTCTTCTTTAGGAGTGTTCAATATTGGCCCCCCTCTCTTCTGGCTTATAGAGTTTCTGCTGAGATTAGTCTGATGGGCTTCCCTTTGTGGGTAACCCGACTTTTCTCTCTGGATGCCCTTAACATTTTTTCCTTCATTTCAACTTTGGTGAATTTGACAATTATATGTCTTGGAGTTGCTCTTCTTGAGGAGTATCTTTGTGCTGTTCTCTACATTTCCTGAATTTGAATGTTGGCCTGCCTTGCTAGGCTGGGGAAGTTCTCCTGGATAATATCCTGCAGGTGTTTTCCAACTTGGTTCCATTCTGCCCATCACTTTCAGGTACACCAATCGGACGTAGATTTGGTCTTTTCACATAGTCCCATATTTATTGGAGGCTTTGTTCATTTCTTTTTACCCTTTTTTTCCCTAAACTTCTCTTCTCCCTTCATTTCATTAAGTTGATATTCAATCACTGACACCCTTTCTTTCAGTTGATCGAATCGGCTACTGAAGCTTGTGCATTCGTCATGTAGTTCTCGTGCCATGGTTTTCAGCTCCATCAGGTCATTTAAGAATTTCTCTATATGGGTTATTCTAGTTAGCCATTCATCTTATCTTTTCTCAAGGTTTTTAGCTTCTTTGCGATGGGTTCAAACTTCCTCCATTAGCTCAGAGAAGTTTGATCATCTGAAGCCTTCTTCTCTCAACTCATCAAAGTCATTCTCTGTCCGGGTTTGTTCCGTTGCTGGCAAGGAGCTGGGTTCCTCAGTTGGAAATGCACCCTCCCAAGACTAAACCAGGAAGAAGTTGAATCCCTGAATAGACCAATAATAGACTCTGAAATTGAGGCAATAATTAATAGCCTACCAATGAACAAAAGTCCAGGACAAGATGGATTCACAGCAGAATTCTACCAGAGGTACAAGGAGGAGCTGATACCATTCCTTCCGAAACTATTTCAATCAATAAAGAAAGAAGGAATCCTCCCTAACTCATTTTGTGAGGCCAGCATCATCCTTATACCAAAGCCTGGGAGAGACACAACAAAAAAAGAGAATTTTAGACCAATATCCCTGATGAACATCAGTGCAAATACCCTCCATAAAATACTAGCAAACCAAATCCAGCAGTACATCAAAAAGCTTATCCACCATGATCAAGTGGGTTTCATCCTTAGGATGCAATTTTGGTTCAACATATGCAAATCAATAAACATAATCGAGGATATAAACAGACACAAAGACAAGAGCCACATGATGATTATCTCAATAGATGCAGAAAAGGCTTTTGACAAAATTCAACAGCCCTTCATGCTAAAAACTTTCAATAAAGTAGGTACTGATGTGACATAGCTCAAAATAATAAGAGCTATTTATGACAAACCCACAGCCAATATCATACTGAATGGACAAAAACTGTAAGCACTCCCTTTGAAAACTGGCACAAGACAGGGATACCCTCTCTCACCACTCCTATTCAACATACTGCTGGAAGTTCTGGCTAGGGCAATCAGGCAAGAAAAAGAAATAAAGGGTATTCAATTAGGAAAAGAGGAAGTCAAATTGTCCTTGTTTGCTGATGACATAATTGTATATTTAAAAAACCCTATTGTCTCAGCCCAAAATCTCCTTAAGCTGATAAGCAACTTCAGCAAAGTCTCAGAATACAAAATCAGTGTGTAAAAATCACAAGCATTCTTATACACCAGTAACAAACAGAGAGCCAAATCATGAGTGAACTCCCATTCACAATTACTTCAAAGAGAATAAAATACCTAGGAATACAACTTACAAGGGATGTGAAGGACCACTTCAAGAAGAACTACAAACCACTGCTCAAAGAAGTAAAAGAGGACACAAACAAATGGAAGAACATTCCATGCTCATGGATAGGAAGAATCAATATCGTGAAAATGACCATACTGCCCAAGGTAACTTATAGATTCAACTCCATCCCCATCAAGCTACCAATGACTTTCTTCACAGAA
>NW_012110563.1:239302-264089 GCF_000951045.1 Mandrillus leucophaeus | reverse complement strand
AACAAATTTACAAGAAAAAAACAAACAACCCCATCAAAAAGTGAGCAAAGGAGATGAACAGACACTTCTCCAAAGACGACATTTATGCAGCCAACAGACACATGAAAAAATGCTCATCACTCACCATCAGAGAAATGGAAATCAAAACCACAATGAGATACCATCTCACAGCAGTTAGAATGGCAGTCATTTAAAAATCAGGAAACAACAAGTGCTGGAGAGGATGTGGAGAAATAGGAACACTTTTACACTGTTAGTGGACTGTAAACTAGTTCAACCATTGTGGAAGACAGTGTGGCGATTCCTCAAGGACCTAGAACTAGAAATACCTATGACCCAGCCATCCCATTACTGGGTATATACCCAAAGGATTATAAATCATGCTGCTATAAAGACACATGCACACGTGTGTTTATTGCAGCACTATTCACAATAGCAAAGACTTGGAACCAACCCAAATGGCCATCAATGATAGACTGGATTAAGAAAATGTGGCACATATACTCCATAGAATACTATGCAGCCATAAAAAAGGATTAGTTCGTGTCCCTTGCAGGGACATGGATGAAGCTGCATCAGTCGCAGCAAAATATCAAATGACAAAAAACCAAACACTGCATGTTCTCACTCATAGGTGGGAATTGAACAATGAGAACACTTGGATACAGGTAGGAAAACATCACACACCAGGGATATATCTAAAGTAAATGATGAGTTAATGGGTGCAGCACACCAACATGGCACATGTATACATACGTAACAAACCTGCACATTGTCCACATGTACCCTAGAACTTAAAGTATAATAAGAAAAAAGAATCACCCTGATTTAGAAAATATGATATAATTTAGACCATGCATTTTTTAACAGGAATAATTTCTTAAATTGTCGTGCCCCTTACACTATTTTAATCTAAGGAAGCCTCAATTTACTCCGCTGTAACATGCAAACATACATTTCTCTAATATTCAATCTAAATCCAACATAAACTTTATTGCCTTAGATCTGTCCACTGGGAAAAAGTCATATCTTTCATAGGAAATGATTAAATCCTTCTTTCAATGCATATTTTTCAAAGCAATAGGGCCAACACATAGATTAACATAATTCTACCATGCAAATAAATTACAATTAATTTCTCCACAGTAAAGTTTCATCTAAGATCAGTTTTTACTAAAAAAATGTGAAACACCCAGCGCATTTTATGAAACAGATTCAAACAAATATTCATAAATCTCGGTTAGTTTATTATAGTTACTGATACATACAGATAATAGAACAAAGTAACAGCCCTAAAGTACGTTTTATACAAATTATTTTTAATATAACACCGAGACTTTAATTGCTTGAAAAGTGGCAAAACACTAATTAAATGCATTATCACTCTGCAAAGTCAAACCAATTCCTCAGTTATTTTAGAGAAAACAAGTTTATTTTCCATGTAGCTTCCTTAATAGCCCCATCACCCTTGCCTACTGTTCGGTTATCATCTATGTTCTATCCTGTACTTGAAAGGCCTGTTCTCTCCAAACTCCATTACCCAAATCCCACCTGTCATTAAGGTCCAGCTCAAATGCCATACCCCTTCATCATCTCTCCAGAACTTTCTGGCTTGAAGTAATTACTCTGTCCTATTAACCTTAATGTTTATTACCAGCAAATCATGTTCAGTATGCATTAGATTATGACATTATATATTATTAAAGTACTATATATAGTACTATATATAGAGCTATATATAATTGCTTCACCCCATCCCCCACACTCCCACTAGACTGTAAGATCCTTAAGAGCAAGTTTCATGCCTTACTCTTGTTTGAATCTATTTCAGCACCTAATACATGGTTACATATAGTTGCAATTCAATACTTACATGCTGAGTAGATTTTGATAAGTGAGGACTTATCACTTTGATGACTAGCAGTCCTTTCATAATTACTTGTCAGATAAAAAAAATATGAAGGTAGAATTTAGAAAAAAGATCAAATTCAATAGTTGTATGACTATTTATAGTTCTGTAGTAAAATGCTATGTAGTGTGTTGCAATATAAATAATAGTTAAATATTACGACTGTATATTTTATAAGTCTGACATGGTTCTCTTCTAAGTTACCACTAATTTAAATTGAGTTAGGACTGTCAAAAAATCTGTTATTGTTACCTTTAAGGATTTTATCTTTACAAAGTCACTAAATGTAAGTTAGCAGATAATAGGGTTTTTTCTCAATTGGTTTAAAGTTTATAATACACATAAGAAAGATATTTACTCCAAGAAAAGTATTAAATCCTTTAGTTAAAATCTGCATTTTGAAATTCTTTTCTTTCTTGAATTTCAAAAATGTCATGGGGAAATGAGGGTGGCAAAGAGGAAAGAGAGAGTTGTTGTTGTGAAATATACATTATTCAACGCTGCATCTACATGTATAAATTGATTTGACTATTGCAATGCCCTTGACCAGTGAAAAAACACCATGGGAACAATGGATTACTAGGCTTGTGCCTAATGTAAAAGAGAAAAAAAAAAAACTGACTAAAGTAGATTTATTTGGCCTGAAAAGACTTGCTTGTTGTGTTTGGAACAGAAGGTTGACATATTTAATAATTCAGAAATTCAAATGATGTCATTAAAAAAAATAAGAAAAAAATGTTATGCAAAAGATCCATTTTTTTTTAATTGGAGAGGCTTGTAGCTTTATCTATGTTCTCTGACTCCTTATTAATTAATTCTGCCCTGAATCTTTGGCTGCTAAAAGGTTGTTTCATCTTTCATTTTTAAATAAACCTTTGCTTTAGAATACTCTCACGTTTACAGAAAATAACAAAGTACAGAGTTCCCATATATCTCACAACTAATTTCTCTATTTTCACATATTACATCAGACATAAATAATGAACAAATATTTATATATTATTATTAACTGAAGTCCATACTTTATTCACATGTTCGTACTTTTTATCTAAAGTCCATTCTCTGTTCCAGCTTGCTGTCCAGGGTACCACATTACAGTTTAGTTAGCATGTCTCCTTAGCTCTGCTTCACATGACAGTTTTCTCAGATTATTTTTCTTCTTGATCACATTCACAGTGTGGGGGTACCAGTCATATATTTTGTAAAATGACCTTAAAAATTAGGATTTATCTGGTGTTTTTTTCATGATTAGATTGAGGTTAGGGGTATTGCAGAGGAATAGCAAAGAGGCAAATATTACATCATGTCAAGTATACATACTATCAACATGACATATGACTGTTAATTTTGATCACTTAACTATAATGTTAATCAGATTTCTCAAATCATTATTTGAAAGAAATTACTATTGACAGCCTACAGGTAAGGAATGGACATCAACAGCCCACTTCCCTGAGGGTATAATACCTATACAAATTATTTGGAGTTCCCCCACACCATTTATTGATTGATTCAATACTCTTTATATCAGTATGATCTCATGGATACTTGTATTATACTTTGGGTTTATAACTCAATCCTAGTTTATTATTCAGTTGTTCAATTTGTTCCATCATTGGCCACTAGAAGCTCTTTAGATTATCTTTTCAAATTCCACCCATGCATTCCTACTCCTTAGTGGCTTTTTCAAGTAGCATAATTCTTTGCTTATATCAGTATCACAAGTGGGGGTTAGAGGTGACAAAGAAATGTATTTGGCTTCAAATAATGTTTTCTATAGCTACAATCAAATGATAAGACATTTTAAAATAGACCCCTTAATCAGAGGTCACAAATTTGACCATATGCTTTCTACAAGAAAGGCACAGCAGAATCATTCTAGTACTAACTTATTTCATGAATCATGATTTCAAATATGAAATTCTAGTACTAATTTATTTCATGAATCATGATTTCAAGTATGATATTATATGCCCCTAAATAATTTCCCATTGTCAATTTCATATGTAAAGTAAAATATCTTGTGTAATGTTTAAGGCAAAATAAATTTTTCTGTTTGAAAAAAGACCATACCAAAGCATTAAATGAAAACCTTTTAGTTATTATACTCAGCTTTCCATGAGATAGTTATGTTTTAAAAGTTAATATTAAAATGCTAATTTTCATTGGCTTTCAGTTGATTCATATATGTATATATATCACATATATGCCTTTAAGTTGCTTTTCATGAATTATATAAATTAGCTCTTTGGGATAAATAACGACAATCCTAAACTTCTCTATTTAAAACTTAATAGTTTAAAACAATTTTACGAGAACGTAGAAGTCTATATTTTAAGTGCCACAGAACTCTCTGAGAAGGCAGCTATCAAAATAGCTAAATAAAAGAATAATTAATAAAAAGAGGAAAATATTCATTCTAGGAATCTTCTGTGATTGATCTTATATAGATCTTCTATCTAAATATACACAGTATTTGTTTATAATTTTATGTTAAGCTTATGTTATGAACTCTAACAAAGTTTTGCAAGAATGAAATAGAGAATATTTATTTTATTAATTACACAAGTATTAATATAATGCCATTTATTAGATACAACTTAAGAAAATTTGTGCCCACTTCTACAACTTAGAGTTAATATTAACTGTATTTTTAGTCATTATAGATAAATTGAAAGCCAATTTTATCAATTGATAAGATTTTTCAATATCACAAATGCTGAATGTTTATTAATATATTTTAGAGTACAATAAAAATATTTGTGGAATTTAAAATAAGAAAGTACAATAAAAATATTTGTGGAATTTTCAATAAGATATACATGGGCTGGGTGTAGTGGCTTACTCCTGTAACCCTAACACTTTGGAAGGCTGAGGTAGGAGGATTGCTGGAAGGAAACCAGGAGTTCTAGGCCAGCCTGGCCAACATAACAAGACCATGTCTCTCTAAAAATTTTTTAAAATTAAAAATAAAAATAATAATATATGCATGCATATATAAGTACTTACTATATATTGTATGTAGGTGGCATGTAACTTCAGGATTCTCAACTATTGCTACTTGGAAAATATATATAAGTGGCAATATGGTTTCCTGGAAAAGATGACTTTGATGACCCTGCTGGAACCAGTATTCTCACTACTACTCTGAATTTTATCACATATACCTTGTAAGAAGCATACTGCCACATACTTACGGATAATGTGTAAAACCCATCTTATATCAAGTCTGATAGTAGCTTGGCCCCCAATTCAGATGTGGCATGAGATCAACTTTTGTCCCTTAAGATATCCTAGGCCAGCCAAGTCCTTTCTCCCATTCTTTCTGCTAGTCACATTATGTCTATTATCCATACAAACCTTTGTTGACTGTTCCTTCCCTAAACACACTAGATCTCATAATGGGAATTATCCAGAACACTCATTCTCTAGCCCCACTGAGTCACTAGTGATCCTTGATTCAAACACATCCAAAAGCCAAAACCCAAATGTGGTTCGAGCCTACCATCTGAATTCTCTCTATACACACAGGCATGCTGAACTAGTAGAGAAAAAT
This sequence comes from Mandrillus leucophaeus, assembly GCF_000951045.1. Taxonomy (NCBI): domain Eukaryota; kingdom Metazoa; phylum Chordata; class Mammalia; order Primates; family Cercopithecidae; genus Mandrillus; species Mandrillus leucophaeus. The sequence goes on along the minus strand of NW_012110563.1, from coordinate 258,624 downwards.
AATCACACAATTATGCCAAAGATAGCAAGACAAAGTTATGTTCTTCAACATCCACCCCATTTTTTCAAACTGGACTGTACCTTTTGACCTTTCCCCAGACCATTTCAAGGTATTAAATCACCTTTAGCTTCACAAAGAGCCAAATAAAGCTAATATGATTTCAAGGCCATTTCTATAGCTCCCATCACCCACCTGCATCCAAGCAGTCTGTTCATTTCCTTCCATTGTGAACAATTATGTTACACCATTAGACATAAGAATTTAAAGCATAAAAATTCAATAAAGTCATTTCAGTGTGAATATACTTCAATCTAAATACCATGAATAAATAGTTGATGTCAGGTCCTTTTCTGTTTTAATAGAAGATAAGCTCTAGAGTGAAAAGGGAAATGCTGTGAGAAAAGGTTGGTAAGCAAACCAAGGAATATCACACTTCACAACTTTTCCAAGACTCAGTCCTGTTGGTCATTGACTAGATCAAGACAAACATGGAACTGTCCACTGCAGCTGTGTGCAAGCATTCCTGCTTCACATGATTTATAAAGGATGTGAGTACATGTATGTGTATGTGTATATGGTTAAACTTTATATAAGCAAGCTTTATTCTCATATTTATTTTTGAGATACCACTTTACTTCAAATTTTCACATACACTTTGTCACTTAGCTTTTCCAGTATGACCTGCTTTTTCATCATGAATATTGCCTATGAAATCTTCAGGAAATCAACCATATTTTAATACATGTCTTATAATTACATAAAGAACAATACAGACATAACTTGCACTAGACAAATACACACACATATGCATAAACAAATCTATATACACCTTATATTTTTGTTGGTCAATCAGATACATTAGAGATCATATTAAGTAAAATATATCCATAATTATACTATTAAAATATTTTTGATTTGTATTTCTGTACAAGAAAATCAGGAGAAAAATTTTAACATGTTCAGAGCAAGATATGTTTGGAGCATGTCTTAGAACAAGACACTTAGGCCACTTAGATAAATGATAATGGAAAGAAACTAAATCAAAAGGAGGTAGAAGATATAAATGCTCTGGAAGGAATTTGAAATAAAATAGAGGAAAGAATAGAAGGGCTAAAATAACCAGAGAATATTTGCAGTCTCAAGATAATGGGATATGAATTATAAATAAGTTCTAAGAGAATGCAAAGTAAAGGAATGGTCATTTACATGTTAAAAGATTTGTGGGAAATCTTAACCTTGAATGAAAATGTATTCAAATACAGTAACGACAGAGGAAAAATGGGCAGAGGTTGTGATGACACATTATAGAAGAAATGGACATGCAGTATGATCCTTGAGAGGTAGTTAATTATTACCTATCATCTGTCGATCAGCTATCTATCTAGCCATCAATCTATCTACCAGCAGTCCATATATCATATAATCCAACTAATACTGGTGGAAAATGATACAAAAATATTTTCAGCAGTTGCTTCATTATAACTTTAATTTGCCAAGTATTCAGTTCTGTCTTCACAGATGCCTGAAACATGTGGCTAATTCCTATTTGTCTTTGAATTCTGAGTTCAACTCCCATATCTTCATGGAGGCTTTTCCTAACCCCTTGGATTAGATTAAACCCCTAGCTCTCCTCTTCCACATATTACCCTGTAGTCTTCCTTTGTTATTACTGATAACCTCTCATTACTTGTTTACTGCATGTCTTCCTCACAAGATTGGAAGCTCACAAAAAATAGAGTGATATCTGACTTCTTCACTGCTCTACTCTGGTTGAGCACTGGCTGGCACATACTAGGTGATGAAGAACCTGTATTGAAGGAAATTGCCTAACTGTAGAGCCTTGTCTAAAGGCAACAACTAAATGCAAAAGGGCTGGAGCCTTGGAGGAAATCTGAGAAGCAGTGTGCATACATGTAGGAAAACAATCCAAACAGAAAAGAAACAGAGACCTTCAAAAGGGGTATTAAGTGCCACTAAGGGTTTAAATTAAATAAATTCTGGGAAGTGTGTGTTATATTTAAAAAGAAGGCGGTTAAATGACACTTACTGTTTACTTATTTGGCTTGTTTAATTTCATTTTGTTGTTCTGTTTTGTTTATTTCTTCAAGGTAGGACTTGAATGAAAGGGTTATAGCAATGGTAATACAGGATTAAAGAGTAATGACAAGCAAGAGAGAGAAAGAGAGTGAGTGAATGTAAGTTCCCCTTTCTTAAAGTCTGGGACGGTCAAAGGTAAACCATGGAAGTAGCAAACATAAATGTGAGCCAAGGGTTTGTTTTAATTTAAATTAAAATGTTTTGAGCATATTTCTTACAGAGAAAAATTTAAATTTAAATTTACTCGTTAGGAGAATAAATGAAATGTATTTTTAAATTATCCATTATTACAGCATAGTCTGATCTTGAAGACTGTTGATACCTACCTCATCTTTCCAAAGATTGAACACACACACACACACACACACACACACACACACAAACACAATAATGTTAAACAGAGAAGTTTCAGTAGCATTTTCCCAAATTCTCCAGTACATTTGTTTCTTTCTAATTCTGTTTGGGGTTCGGCTTCCTTGGGTTATTTATATAGCTCTGCAGTCCAAATAAGTGAGGGCTAATTATGAAATAATTGTTTTGGATGCAGTGATTCCCTTAAGTAAAATATCCTGCTATCAGACCACAAGAAACCAGAAGGAATAGTCTCAGAGGTACAACAGTACCATAGTTAATGGAGGAACTTCTTGGGCATCTGCTATCTGAAACCATCTGCATTGTTTCTTGTCTTTCTCAGTCGCCTTTTCTTTAGGAGACTCAAAGTCTAATAATAAGCCTCCTAAATTTTACCAAGCAATTGTAATCCATTATTATTATAATGAACTCCAATTTATAAACTAATACATAACATTTATATAGTGGTGGATTGTAACCTAATGACAAACATTGACCTTTTTGTGTAATAACTGTGTCTCTCCTCAATATTTATGGCTAAAGTTTTAGAGCCTCCTTCTATTTTCATGTGCTTCCCAATGACTTCATCATGAGTACAGCTTTTCTTTGCTATTTTCATTTAAATAGTCTGTTCATTTTGGTACTTAAGCACTACCATTCAAAAGGATACAGAAACACATAATGAAAGGAAATTAAAAGTATTTTTAGGAAGAATGTTTTCATTGGTTCTTGTAGTTTTCTGGAGTATTAAACTTAAGCACAGTCTAAAGAAGTTTTGTTTCTTTTTTACATGTCTTCCTGAATAAGAGCATTTCTATTTTCAAGATTTGCCCTTAACTCTTTACTGTCAAATATTTACTATTTTGGAAAAACAAAGGAGCATCTGAAGTAGTTAGGTTTTAACACACAGGATCTAATCCAACATGATGAACTAGAAACAAAGCTCCCATAAAACTGTAGCCAATCTTTGACTAAAAAAGGCACCATTTCCCACTGTAGAATATCACCTAAATAACTAGAATTCATATACCCAGAACAAAAAATATGTATAATTGCTAAAAGTGTATAAATTTAAAAGTCTGAGAAAATGACAAAATCATTAGATCAGCATATGACTGAATACCTCTAGGACAAAGCGTAGTGGTTAAGATATTGGGCTCTGAGCCAGGTTTCTGTGTTCAAATCTTAGTTTCTCCATTTATAAGCTATCATTATAACTCCCTAACTTTTCCATAGTTCAGTATTCTAAGCTGAAATAGGAAACAAACACTACCTGTCGTAGGGTTAGCTCTAACGACTCAGTGAGGTAACAGAAATAAAAACACCTGGACTAGCACCTGGCACCTAGTTAGAACTTAGCAGGTAATACTGCATTTGGAACACTCTGTAGAATATCTCACTGATTGTGTTGCTTTTCCCCTGTGTGATCAGTTAAAATAATGTTTCAGCAGGAAAACATCCCCCAACTAAATAAATGTAAAAGTAACTATGATGGAGAATGCTTAAAATCTCTACTTATTTTGGGCATTTAAGACAACATAGAAGCATGCATTTCAATAAAAATGACTGACAGTATTTCTAGTCACACGGCATATTCTGTGAACATTCTAACTCAGATGAAGTCATGGAACCATCTCATGTCTATTTATTGATTATGAAAGAATTCAAATATGTGAGTGTTAGACTGGCTTAAATAATTGATAAAAAATTGTACTTTCAGTACAAAAAGTAGATATTTTAAAAATCACATTTAATAAAATTGTTTCTTGGGAGAAATGCTATTTTCAAATGTCACTAGCTTCTAAATATTGCCTTACATGGCTGTATTTAAAAAATGTTAATAACAATGTGCCTGCCGTAGCTGTGACACTGAGTTAAGAACACATTTTGGTCATTACTATCTCTTGCTGTTTGCCTGTAGTGAGCTCTCATAATTAGGGCTGAATACACCACACTTTTAAAATTAAACCAAGCCTCTGGGAAAGAATCATGGAAATAGATGGTTAAAGGACACCCAAGCAATTAACAAGCATGATAAAGTTAAAAATTGAAGATAGGAAAGTAGGTTAAGAGCTTTTCTCTCTTTCCAACATGATTTGTTGATACAGAAGGAATATATATCAGTTTAATATATATCACTTTGACTTTACATAGGAAAGAAATGCAAAAGCAGTGCCACATTGCAGTCAACTAAATTATATTGCTGTTTTCCAGGGGATTTTTTCTCTTTGTGCACTTAAAAGGTGTACAATTCTAAAATAATTCTACATTTGACTGACTTTCAAAACAAGCCTGAAAATACTTTATGCTTTCTGGAATCACAACAGTGTAACATTGAACAAATAAAGAATTGATATTTTATAAAAATTATACTAAAAAAGTATTATTTGTGATTTGAATTTATTAGGCTTCGTCTATTCCATTACATAATACCTCCTTTCTATTTGAACTACATGAACCAAATAATAAAAAGACTTTCATCCCAAAATGTTGGTAGCCATGAAAGTTTTCACTCTTCAGAAGAGGGAAAATCCATTCAAACCCAATTAAAAGAGTTAAGATTCTGATCGTTCTGAGACTATGTCTGAGACAATTTCCCTGTATAAAGTTGCATTAAGTTGTTTTGCCTCAGTATTAGTAGGGTTTTGTTGAAAATACAAATAAGATCTGTGAGTAAAACAGAAATATAAATAATAACATTGTACTGTCCTTTATAGCCTTGATCTTTCTCTTTCAAAATTAAGACCTCTTCCTTTTTCCCCTTTCTTTTTATTGTGATGCTCATTAATTAAATAGGGTTGATAAAATCATACTTTTCTAATTATATTATCTCTTCATGTATTAGGTGAAGGTACCTTCAGTAGGTAATCATTTTTTACATCATTATGAACTCAAATTTAAACAGCTGATAGGTTTGAAATCATAGAAATTCTAATCCTTTTTAAAGCTCATCTTTGGCTTCTTCAAGTGGGATCCTGAATCTTTTTGCTATTACCCTGGTAGTCTTTGATAACCTCCTTAATATCTGATATGTCAAGTTGCTCCAGGCTCTTCACGTACATTGCCTGCACCAGACCTGGGATCACACATTTCTCCTCTTCAAATTAAGGCAGACCAATTGTGCAAATTCCATCCTAGTTTCAGCTGCTGTTCCATCCCATTCCTCTTGGCTGCGTAGGAGTCTCCCATATTCTCAGCTCTGTCAGACACCCTTGCTTACCACTGCTTCCTTCCTCCAACACATAGTGCAAAAACAACAGGTCTTGCAGTTGTTGAAGGTTTGTGTCACTTATCTTTCAGGTTGCCGGGGATAGTTTTCCTGTAAAGTTGCCCATGTTTTCTTGTTTGTTTGGACTTTGGTCTTGCTCTGTCTTTTATATGCAAAAACCAAGCTGCCACCTTAGTTTTGCATCTTTTCAGACTTAAGTTATTTTTGCTTTTGAAAATTATGTCAACTTCAATTTTCTTTATCAGGGTCTATGATATCTTTTCTATGTACACGAGGGTTAATTTAACACTGGTCACTCAGGACGTTATTCATTGGAATATTATTTCTTCACTGTAAATTTGGTAAACACTATAAAAAAATCCTGGTCACCAAAAAGTTAAAATTTAAAAAAAAAAAATCATTTTTCAAAATATCGACTCGACATTTTATTAATTAAATCTTGAGGGACATAATGTTAACTTTCCGTCCCTGTACAACAGGGTTTTAAAGGTGCACTGTTAAATCAAATAGCACAATTTGGCAAAGTGGAACAGAAAATAAATGATACATACCTAAAAGTAATGTAATTCTTTCTAAATGTCATTGCCCAAAGGGATACATTCTCAACTTTATTTTGATTAAGATAGCACTGATTCTAAAGGCAATGACATTTAAATAGTTTTTACAGGGCTGTGAAAGAAGAGCCATGCCAGATATAACAGATAGAATGTTTATGTCACCCTAAAATTCATATGTTGAAATCCATTTTTTTTTTTCTTCCTCCTGAGACGGAGTCTCGCTCTGTTGCCCAGGCTAGAGTGCAATGGGGAGATCTGGGCTCACTGCAAGCTCCGCCTCCCAGGTTCACGCCATTCTCCTTCCTCAGCCTCTGGAGTAGCTGGGACTACAGGTGCCCGCCACCACGCCAGGTACCCGATATCACGCCCGGCTAATTTTTTGGTTTTTAGTAGAGACGGGTTTCAGCATATTAGCCAGGATGGTCTCGATCTCCTGACCTCGTGATCCACCCGCATCGGCCTCCCAAAGTGCTGTGATTACAGGCGTGAGCCACCGCGCCCAGCCCATATGTCGATATCCTAACCCACATGATAGTGGTGTTGGAAGGAGGGGCTTTTGGGAGGTGATTAGGTCATGAGGATAGAACCCTCATGAATGGATATGGTGCCCTCATAAGAGATCCCTCACCCCTTCCACCTTGCTAGGTTATAGTGAAAAGACAGCCATTTGTGACAAACAGACTCTCACCAGAAAGCAAATCAACCAGCACCTTGATCTTGCACTTTCCAGCCTCCAGAACCGTGAGAAATAAATTTCTGTTGTTTATAATCCATGCAGTCTATGGTATTTTCTTACAGCAGCTCAAAAGAACTAAGACAAGAAGATATCATATATATATATATGAAAAATTGGGGTATATATAATCCCAATTTTAAAAACTACATAAAATCAAGCATTATAGTAAAAGGAGCTCATAGAAACATGCATTTATTTAATTGTAATGGCTTCGAATCTTATTTCCAAATGCATGTTTCTGTGAAGGAATAAAATGCAGATTAAATGTCCACACTAAATTATTGTTTTTTAGAGGGCACATAGGGAAAAGGGTTGTTGGAAATTATATATAAAAACCAAAGTTAAGCATAATATTGCTAAAAGTCTCTTTATTTATTCAAATTTATTAAGTGCCTACTTTATACCAATATATTGAAAATGTGTGTGTATGTATGCGCGCGCGTGTGTGTGTGTGTGTGTGTGTGTGTGTGTGTGTGTGTATATATATATATATATATATAGACACAGGGTTTCACTTTGTCATCTAGCCTGGATGGAGTGCAGTGGCTTCATCTTGGCTCACTGAAGCCTCAATCTCCTGGGATCAAGCGATCCTCCCACCCCAGCATCCCAAGTTGCTGGGACTACAGGCATGCATCTCCATGCCTGCCTAATTTTTGTATTTTTTGTAGAGACGGGGTCTCGCCATGTTGCCCAGGCTGGTCTTAAACTCCTGAGCTCAAGCGATCTGCCCGGCTCAGCCTCCCAAAGTGCTAGGATTACAGGCATGAGCCACCATGCCTGGCCCAGCTTCAGCTATAATTCTTAAACAGCTTGCCCAACCAAAATTCTGTATCTTTGAATCTTCCATACACTGTTTTTAGTGTCTCTATTTCTGCATGACAATATTAGATAGTTCAGGAAGTCTTAACTTGGGTTCCAAAAATAAATGTGCTTCAAGGAAACTACAAATCTTTGAAATTACAGGCAAAATATTATAAATAAATACACAGGTCAGAGTGTCAATAGCTTTAATGTGATCTGTGAAGTATTATATGCGTTTTCAACCCTAGAATCACTAACACAAATGGCTAACCATAAATGATTTGTATAATCAGTAATTATAGCCAATAGAATTATGGGATTATTTATATTGTGCAATACTTATTCAACCATAACTTGGTGCTTCTAGCATATATTTCTGCTTTTTATACATTAGATATATATCCAGATCACAGAAAATACAGGTCTCCAAACTTTCCATTCTAATTCACTTACATGGATTTCAGGATAAATATCAAATTTATTGTTTAGAAAAAAAGACAATTTTTTAAAAAGTACTATTTAAACAGAGAATGACTATTCTATAGGAAAAATAAGGAACAGTTGTTCTCCCTTTAAAAACTAATCAAATAGGCCAGGCATGGTGGCTCTCGCCTGTAAACGCAGCACTTTGGGAGGCCAAGGTGGGTGGATTGCTTGAGGTCAGGAGTTCGAGACCAGTCTGACCAACATGGTAAAACCCCATCTCTACTAAAAATACAAAAATTAGGTAGGTGTGGTGGTGCACATCTGTAATTCCAGTTACTCGGGAGGCTGAGGAAAGAGAATAGTTTGAATCCAGGAGGCGGAGGTTGTAGTGAGCCGAGATCATGCCACTGCACTCCACCTGGGGTAACAAAGCAAGACTCTGTCTCAAAAAACAAACAAACAAAAAACTAATCAAATAACTTTAAATATTCATTTTTTCAGTCTCTGCTCATGTTCCTCAAACAACCTAGGTAATGTAAATTTCAATAAGGTGCATTGTCTTTTTAATAAAACAAAGATAAAATATTCTGCAAGGGTGATTAAGTGACAACTGCTCTAGAAATGATATCACAAAGATTTTTTTTTAATTCTGTCAGATTTATAGTATTTCTCAAATTCTTTTACGTACCTAATTAGAAATAATTATATTTCTAAATAACAGTTTCTAAAGACTGTTAAACATGACAATAAAAAAGAAAATAAAAGATTTATCAGTTTATAACTCATCTTATTTGCCTCATATATAATACTTAGCTGATTTGAAATAACATCCCAAATGGTTTAACTATGCCATTTTCTGATGAAAATAAAGATGAACAGAAAGTAGCACATGCAGCCCAATGAATGCCATTATAATTTTCCCTAAAAGCTATTTCCAAATGTTCAATACTGTAGCATTCTATACCAACTAAAGAGATTAAACTGGAAAATTTTGCAGAAATAGGATATATTAAAAGTTTTCTGGCCGGGCGCGGTGTCTCACACCTGTAACGTTAGCACTTTAGGAGGCCGAGGAGGGCGGATCACCTGAGGTCAGGAGTTTGAGATCAGCTTGACCAACATGGAAAAACCTGTCTCTAATAAAAATACAAAATTAGCCGGGCATGGTGGCACATGCCTGTAATCCCAGCTACTTGGAAGGCAGAGGCAGGAGAATCGCTTGAACCCAGGAGGCGGAGGTAGAGGTGAGCCAAGATCGCGCTATTGCACTCCAGCCTGGGCAACAACAACGAAACTCCATCTCAAAAAAACAAAAAAAACAAAAAAAACACACAGTTTTCCAACGCTAAGTGCCTCATGACTAGACCAATTTCACATAGCATACATAAAATATGTCATTGCACATCAGGGCTTCTGCTGCCAGGGCTTGCATGAAGGTAAAAAGGAAACAGCAGCACACCATTTACATGGCCCTTCCTTCATATATTTTTTCTTCAGTATTTATGGAAACGGTTAGAGTATGTACTTAGAGAATATTTAATTTTTCAAACAACTAACTTGCCTTAATTCTGTTTTAATTTTACTTTCATAAAAATAACTAACTCTTAAAATAGCATTAAATGCAGAGCATAACTTCTAAGCGCTACATATATAGAAATGTTTATATTGCATATATAGTATATATACACACTATATATACTATATACCCCACAAATTTTATATATATATTTTTTTCCTCATATTATAATTGAGAAAATTGAGGTCCAGTTACTAACGTGGGGAAGCTTGGATTCTGACCTAAACAGTTCCCAACACTGTTACCTCAAAATAATATATGCCCATAGTCTTTTTTTTTTTTTAAAAGCAAAACAGCATGAAGGATTATAAGGAGAACATATAAGCCTCTCCCTTTTCCTTTTACCCCTACATATCACTTTCCAAATTCAACCACCATAATTGTTTCTTTCAGTGTTTAGTTCATATTTCAAAGAGAAATTAATTTATCAATTTTAAATACTATTCATTAGTTTCCAACTGTGGAAGACAAGGACTTAGCTTTCTTACATCACCCAAACCACATTTACGTTTCTCCTGCCCTCCCACCATCCTAGAATAATTGCACCGCAAACTTTATTTAAAACGGTCAACTTGTTTACATTATCATTACCAAATAAGCATTAGGCACTGCTGAACCAAGCAAGGAACTGTGATTCATTTCCCTTTTATATACATCTTTAGATCATTCTGGAGTTAATAAAGGTCTTTTGTTTATTTACTTGTATCCAATGTACTCTACAAATATTTATATGAAAGTCACCAATATCTTGTTCCAAAGATCTCTCGAACACCTAATAACATTATTTATCAAGTGCTGATATCCATCTATTTGTTTTTCCTACCCTGAAGGCCTTCCTCCAGAACGCTTTGCTTTCCTGCCCCAGTCTGGACTGCTTTCTTTCAAGGCTAGCTATTCTGGGATACTCCTAGGACTTCAGGTTTCTCTGTGTTAAAGCCCATTTCCTAGCTTCTATGTCTTCATGTTGTTTGGTGTAATTTCTTGTTTTGCAGGAACATGTCATCTAGTAACTTTCTAAGAAAGGGTACATGGGTAGTTAATACTAGAGTTCTTAATTTCTGAGTATCTTTATTTAAACTTTGTATTATGGCAAGGTATGGATTTCTTATCGAGTTTACTTTCTCTCAGAATTTTGTAGACATTGTTACATTGTCATTTAACTTAAAGTATTATTCCCACTTCTTGGTATGTAACTTTTTCTTTGAAAAGTCTTAGTCATTTGTTTGTTTGTTGCTTATTCGATGGTGTTGTAAAGCTTCTGTGTAATGATCCTTGGATAGTCTTTTTCTTTCATGATGCTAAGTATTCCATGAGTTCCTCAGAACAGACATTTCAGTTGCTGCTATATGGAAAATTTTATCGAAAATGTCTCTATTAATTCCATATGTCCCTTTTCACTCTTTTTTTATCATTCTAGAATTCCTTATGGTAGATTTTGACCTTATAAATTAGTTGTTGATTTTGCTATATTTTCTTATATTTCTTATTCCCTTTTGTCTTTTTGCTCTAATTCTGATAGACTTCCTAGACTTTATCTGCTAACACAGTTCATCCAAGAGCTGTTTTTTAAATTTCTTGCCATATTTTCCATAGCAACATGTTCTTATTGTACAGATAAAACATTTATGAAGATATCATTTGTGGAGCATTTTTTATAATACTGTCATTTCTCCTTATCCCATCCCTCTGGACCTTCTTTGGCTGTTTGATTTAGTCTTTCTCTGTTTGATTTAGTCTTGCCTATGAGACTTTTCGCAAATGTCTGGTTATCTTTTGCTTTCAGTTACATATTAACCAATGCCATACCAAAAATATAATTACAGCCTCAATGTACACATGCGGAGTTTTTACAGGGTGATTAGGCAATAAACATGATTTTTTATCTGAAGACTTTGAAATGTCTCCCTTTGGAGGTATTTTCTCCAGTTTCCTGATTGAGAAAAACAGACCTGGCTCCAAGCATCCTAATGTCAGCACAGGGAGTTTTGTATTCACTAAGGAAACCCTTATTTAATTCTGTTTTCAGTCTGGCTTTCCTGGAACTATTTCATAACTGGCACTTCCAAGTCCTGAATTCTTCTGGATTTCAATGGGTGAAGGATTCTGGAAGTGGAATAATTTCTCTATTAACTTCCCATTTTACAAATGTGCTTGAGATCTATATTCTCTGATGTCTCCTCTTTCTTCTACTTACCAATGTATCTGCGCTTTTTCATATTATTTTGGAGTGACTTCAAGAGGGAGGAAGTACAAATGATTAGGTTCAATCCATCATGTGTCCCAGAAGGTTTGGAGAATTATTTATACTGGCAGCCTTGTTTCTTATTATGTAAAAGAGCTGAAGTGACAAAATTAATATTCATAAGAACTGAATTCCTGGCCCAGTTCTTACTATCTATCTATGTCACCATGTTCATGCTACATAACTCCTCTTCAGTTTCATTTACTCATCTGTGTATTGGGCAGGGAAATGTAATAGTTGGGGCACATACTTGCAGGTGCCAGTGGGAAGTAGATGCCAGGTATTACTGTAGGAAAAAAGAAGAGTTTTCATCTGAATTTATCAACTCTAAGATTAAATGTGCTCATGACCTGGTTGGAGAATAATTCTTTGTCCATTCAGTCAATAAATATTTATTACAGGTCTGTTATGATGACCCAGAAATTTCACTCCGAAGAGAAATGAAAACATCTCTGCACAAAAACTTGTATGAGAATATTCACATCAGCAGTATTTACAATAGCCAAAAAGCAGAAACAACTCAGATGTCCATCAGCTGATGAATGAATAAATTAAAGGTAGTATATTCATAAAATAGAATGTTTTTAAGCAAGGAAATGAATAAAGTACTGATTCAGGTAACAACGTGAATGAACCTTGAAAAAACATTATGCTAAGTGAAAGAAACCAATAACAAAAGACTATATATTGCATGATTTCACTGATATAAAATATTCAGAATAAGCAAAAATCTACAGAGACAGAGAGTGGATTAGCGGTTGGTTGCTTAAGGCTGAGCGCGAGGGTGGGAGATGAGAGAAAGTGAGTGCTAATGCATATGGGGTTTCTTCTTGGGATGATAAAATATTCTAAAATTGTTTGTGGTGATGGCTGCATAACTCTGTGAACTTACTAGAAAATACTGAATTGCTTACTTTAAATGGGTGAATTGTATGGTATATGAATTTCATCTCAAAAAAGTTGTTAAAAAAAAAACCATATCTGAATGTAATACTTAGGTGATGCGATAATCTGTGCAGCAAACTACCACGGCACATGTTTACCCATTTAACAAACCTGCACATCCTACACATTTACCCCTGAACTTAAAAGTTGAAGAAAAAAAAAATGAAGCCTCTAAGAAAGTTTGGCAAGAACTTTTTTACAACATTGGGAATGTAAAACTGAGTAAGATTCATAAGTTAGCATGGCTTCAATTCCAGGGAAGGGACACATATAAAAATAATTATAAATTCTGCTGAACAGAAAGCCTAGATAGAAAAATAAGTGTGGGTATAATGATTAAATGGAAACCTAAAAGATGAATAGAAACTAGTTATGTGGAGTGATAAAAAGTGACAAGAGTATTTCAAGCATGGGAGTAAAATCACATTAAAATCTTAGTTGCAGGAGAGAACTCAGGTTGTTCTAGGAGCTAAAAATTTACCCAAGTGGCTGGAACACAGTGCTGGAATGAGTGGCATGTGATGAGGCTGCATATATAGGCTGACATTATGCAGGGTCTTGAAGCTCAAAGAAAGTTTGTCAAATGTAGTCTAAGAGTAACGGGAGGTTACTAAAGGGTTTTAAAGAGCATAACAATATTATTAGATTTGCTTTTTAAAGATCACTCTTGTCACTCTATGTTGAATGAAATGGAGGACAGGTTACGCTTTCTGTCCCAAAACAGACTGTAAATATCATAACAGGAATGTCAACCTTGGAGAACCTACATTATTCTTGTCATTTTAAGAAATCTGTAAACTGGAAGCAGTATTAATTGGTCAAATTAATACGTATAGAATCTCTAGAATGTTCATAGGCAGTCATTCCATTCCCTGAAGTTTAGCCAAAACATAATGAAGAGTAAGGTGCAAAGATGTTTGCTGTGGCACTTTTAAAAATACTGAATAACTGTATACAACAAAGCTGATAGTCTAAAATTTATAAATATTTACTTTGTACATATGTAAAATTAGCCTTATGTTTTTAGAGTTACAGCTAGTGACCTGAAAATAAAATTAGGTTTATACAAATAAAATTATAAGTTGTAAATTTAAGGTATGAGTAATGTTGCTTCTTTGCTTTAACTGAGTGGTCAACTATTAGACAAAATAGAAAAATACTATGAGAAAATTAACTAACATAACTTGAAAGAGTCATGAAATCAATTTTATCAAAGTTGGGCAAAATGTATCAGATAAACACTCAAGTCAAAAATAATCAACTTCTATATATATTCTTTACTTCTATATATATTCTTCTACATATATAGGTGTCCCTTGAATAGTTTCTGTAGCACATATATACAAATAGAATTAACAGAGCCATGAAGGTTTATTTTGCAAAAACATAAAATTCCGGGATGCACCAGGAATCCTGATTTTTTATCTATAAAATTAATGGTAAGTTGTACATCCAGATGCCTTCACAAAGAAAATTATTTTTAGAAGAAAAGTACTTAGAGAAAATGTAATTTTCTTAGTGCAGGCAGACTTTTTTCTTTATTATCACTATTTCTACAACTAAAATACATAGTGTCAGCCTAATTCATGGTTTGTTACTTCTTTACACAAAATGATAAAATGAAAATTTGTCACAGACCCTCCAAATGCTCAGTACTCTTCGTGTAGTGCTAATCATCTGCAATAATTTGCACTGTACTTATATGAGACTCTATTTGAAAGTCCTTTTCCTGAGCCCAATTGTTGTTTCTAAATAATGAAGTGAATTATCTGCTAAACACAAGAATTATATTTAGAATAAGATTCTCACCTGAAAATCATTCTAAATACATTCTGCTGGCTTCCTGCTCACTGTAGGACATAGGTGCACTGAGTATAATAATGCGGAATTACAAAGACTATTTATCTTGCTTTTTGGTGGTGATGTTGTTTTGGTTTGGGTTTTTTGATCAAGTAGATAAATGAACCTATGATACAAATAACAAGTAATGTATCTTTCCAGTGCATTTAAATTTCTTTCATTATTCAACAGGCACGTTCATAAATCCAAGTCCACATAATTAAATATGATTGGTAAAGTGTACCTCTTCACTGATTCTCAATTTGCAATCATACCCCAAAAGCAGGTTTAAAGGGAAAGTTGCTCAGAAAAAAATGAAAATCATCTTATAATAATTTAATAGTATAAATCATATCTACTAAATGTAACAGTGAAACATTTGCTAAAAATTAAAATTGCATAACTTACATGTATACTAAGAAAAAGTAACTAAATAAATTCACACCTTTAAATCTTTGAAGAAATTTCACATTATGTCTAACAGTTCCTAGAGCCACTAAGAAAAATGTAACTGAACTTAACAAAGCACAAAAAGGTTCACCTAATATAGAAAAAACAATAAATTCTTATGGTTAATTTTGGCTATGTTGATAAGAAAAGCAAATAAAAGAAACATTGCTGGCGGAATACAGAGTGTGTTCAGCACAAAGAAAATGTAACAGTAGGCTAATTAGTCTTTAAACCCCAGAAAGTTGAACTGTTTTCTTGTGAGAAGCTCCTGGAAGCAAATGTTCTATAATGAACTGTATAATATTGGTGAAGCCTCCCTTCCCTAATGAACACATCAGTGATCTCTGGTATCAGTACAGTTGTGGCTGCAATCCAAAGCAGAGATGGAAGACCGGAAGTGAAAGTATCTTCAGGAAGTAACTCCCATCTCTAGAGTCCTTGGGTACTTATAACACAGTAAGCTTTTCACACACTCATACTAATGATGAAAAGAAATGGAAAAAAAAAAATAAGAAGTCAAGATACAAAACTGCCTCCATTATGAGGAGCAAGATATTGGCTGCAATATATATGGAAGAGGAGCATTCTTTTTAAAAGTCCCTTTGTGTAAGCATGATGGAACAAAATAATGACAGAATCCCTAAAATGGCAAATGGTCTGGTGATAAATTCTTCCAAGATAAATTGCTTGCATAATAAAAATCATCCACAAAAGTATTCTAAATATTCTTTCAATCTATTTAAATGATTATATCATAACTATCAATTGGCTGTGGAAGCACAATGCTTGCTGAGCATCACTTTTTAACCATAGTAAAATTCTAGCTAATTAATATAAAACCACCATGAATTTTTAAAAATCATATTTAACCTCCAAATTAAATGTGTCTGTGTGTTGTTCACATGAAATTCAGTAAGAGTAAGACCATGCTGTCACTACAGAAAAATCGAGCTACATTTGTTTTTAAGTAACTATCCCTATTTTCCCTAGTTTGGGTGCTTATATACCACAGTATAAACAAAAACATGAGCTTGTTGTGTTTGCTAAATTCTGTAGCTTCCACCCAGTTATTTCAAACAGTATCTGATACTATTTGACTCTTTTTTATTCTCTGAAGGTTTTTATTACCATCCTTTTTCCTGAGGAAAAAGGTAAATGCAGCATCTCTGCCCTACTTAGACCAGGGGTAGAGAAAACTACCTGCCAGACACAGCAATAGCACTCTTGGGCTCTGGCGGAGAAAAGAGATACTAGGTAGTTCTCTGAAAGTTTCAGTGGGAGCACAGTCCCTTGAGGTAAATAAAGTAGAAAGCTATCAGTCTTAAAAATTATCCTGAGAAGGGAAACTAGAAACAGTGTTAAAGTCACAACATGCCCTGGAGTAAGAACATAGTAAACTTCTCTGGCCATGCAAAGGCTTATTAAAAGTGTCAAGGAAAAGAATCCTCTGGATATCTTCATTTGCACTATCTCCCCACTCTTCATGGAAATTACTCTCAAGTGTCACTCACTCAGTTGTTACACAATTAATGAACTTAAGTTTGGGATTTTAGGAACTGTAGTAAAGCACCCCTCTGAAAGAACCCTCAGAAAAGGGCCTAAAGTAAAGGCTAGATCATGACCACAAACATTTCTAGTATCTGTTGAAAATTACTCACACATTGCTTTTCCTGTAGAAAAAAAATACTGCTGGAATTTTGTCTTTCATATTTTTGTTTTTTCATTACATTATCTTGACATGTTATAGATTTTAGAAAATCTTATCTAAATCATACAAAAACTTTGAGATCATACAAAAACATTAATGAAATAATAAGATGTAAATATATTCTGAATGAAAACAAGTACATGATTATTTTTCTAGTTTGTTTTAGAACACCAGTGTATATTGTAATTCTGTTTTAAAATCTATTTTTTCAGGTATCTTTCAGTTTAAAAAGATCTAAATAATTCTAATTGCTTAATTTGCACCTGACATGTTCTTTTTTCCATTTATACGAGGGAAAGTCAAATATTCCAAACTCTCCACACTGGAGTTTAGAGTATTAGCTCACATTTTAATCATTTCCCATTTCTTTGAAATGAACAATAAAATTAAATCATCACCTGATTTCAATTAGTTCCTTTGTTCAGTAACAATGTTTTTATTAAAGAGATATTTTGTCTCAGAAGATTTCCTTGGGAAAATAAGGAGAATCCTGTAATTCCATTCATTCAAAATACTTTTGGACACTATTCTAATTCCTGAAAAGCGGCCCTATGTTTTTATTTAGTAAGTGGGAAAAAGTTTAATTATTTGATGTATGATATTTTGAAAAGGGATAGTCCTTTTCACATTGCTGAAGAAATAAAAGCTTCATATGTAATCGTTTTATTGAGTGAAGTTACATGTTAAAAGTTCAGCATTTTTGCATGTTAATATTGAACCTCATACATTTCTGGAAATACCCCATTTATTTTTGCTATTAAGACTGGAGGCTGTTTTCATGTAAATTATTTTCATTTAAAAATTTTAAAATGAGGTGAACTATATTTCCATTGGGGACTGAGGAAGAGATAATATTCTATACTTGATTCCCACCTTTAAAACTCTAAAGAACACGACAACCTTATACATCTTAGAATAGGGTCATTTATAAGTTTGCTTCCCTATCTTCCTACTGGAGGAAACCGGTTTGATTATTTATTACATCTCTTTAATATGAACATTTTTCAATCAAACTCTTAGACTATAAACTTCATTAGGTTTTATAAATTCTCTTTTAGACTTTGCTGTGTGTTTTTACAAATAAGTACCTTAAAATTATACACTTTCTAAAATCCATTCACTCTATGCATAGATCACAGAGGCTACTGATTTCTGAGACGATAAACATCTCAAAGAAGGCAAAGACAGTCACTTTGAGCCTTTGTGTGGCGGGACTGTGGTTTTTTTCACAGCTAATGTCAATCAGAACTGTGGACAGCTCCCGTTAAAGCATGGAGTTGGTGGTAATTTCCCTTAGTTTCTAAACTAATTCCAAGGCTGGTTTACATTGCTGTATTTATCCTATAAAGAATGCTTAGTATATGCACATACTCCTTTAGTTGATCTTTTTTTTCTTTTCGAACGAGTTCGGCCAAATAAATAAATATTACCCTGAGTTATTAAGAGTTACTAGTTCTGGATTTTAAAATGGAAAGTCCAGCCTTGTTCAGGAGCTAAGATAACTGTGCGCACGTTAATAAGAGGATCTACTACACGACCTTCATTTGACAATCTCTAAACATGCTTATCACCGAACGAATACTTGGGCGACAAATAAGATCAGAAAACGTCTTAATTTTAATTCTCTAAAGCGGAGTTTTCCTTCTGACAGCGTTTCTGTCCTCCTTCCCGAGCTGAGGGATGTGAAAGAGATTTTTGAAAGAGATTTGCAGTCAAGGTCAAGAAAGGGTGCCGCTCTATTTCCAGGAAGGGGGCTCTGGCAACGCCCCCTCTCTCCGTTTCGGGGACTACAGGCTTCCTGCCACGCTCCTGCCCTGCTTGGAAGCGCCTCGCTTTGGTGAGACCTCACGTTGGGGACCATCCAAGTGCAAATTGCCCTTCTCTTGCCTGCCGGCCGCTGTTCCTGAGAAAACACAGCCAGGATACCCAGCGGCTATAAAGAAAAACAGACTAAACACACTCCCCGGGGCAAGCGCTGGCAGGAACTGCTCAGGCGTATGAAACGCTGTCTCCGGTTACCCCGCCTTCTCCAGAGCCCCAGAAGCCTCCTTTTCCCTCTTGGTTGAGACCACACTTCAGGGAGCCGCGCGAGGAAGGGTGGTTGCCCGCTTCCTCACACTCTCGTCTCTGAAGTAAAAGTTTCCCTGGTACAACTTCGCCTCCTCCCAGGGCGGTCACCGTGGCCTCCATCCTTCCCTGATCTGTTCCCGAAGTTCAGGAGGCCGAGGAGGAAAGCCCGTCCGGGATTCCCGGACAACAGGAGCACATCCTCCGGGCCCTTCCTGGGTGGAAACTACTGGGAGGCGCCGAGTGGAGCCTGCTCAGCCCTAGCCGACACCGCCTGCAGCGCCACCCCCGGCCC
>NW_012110563.1:217611-238572 GCF_000951045.1 Mandrillus leucophaeus | reverse complement strand
GAGGCTGCCAGAGCTAGGCGAGGCTCAGCTCGGCTCAGCCCTCGAGCCCCAGCGCCTCCCCTCGGCTGCCCTCTGCTGGCCAGAAAGGGTCTCCCCCTACGTCCGCACTCTACACATGCTCGTTACTCTTGCTCCACTTCTGCCCAGCGTGACATTGAACTCAGGAGCCCGCGGAGGAAACGTTCATTGGTACACGTGGAGAAGGACTCGGTGTATGTTTGCATGAGAGAGCGGAGAGAGGAGAGAGAGGAAGCCTGAACTAGCGAGTGTGTGTTGGTCCAAAACAAACAAACATCTTAAACTTATGAAGACATTGTCTGAACGCCTGTTTGAATAACGATACAGATGGGGAAAAGGGGACGAGCTGACTATGCATGCCAACAATTCACGTGCAAAACCAAATGTCCAAAAGAAAGTAAAGTTTGACAATGGAAAATAAATGTCACAAGTACCAGGGAAAGTGTGCGTGTGTGTGTGCGTGCGCGTGTGTACTAGAGAGAGAGGCAGAGGGCAGAAGCTACCGGGTCTGTGTAATCCTAGGTAACCAGCTGCTTGGGGCTTTTCAGATTAAGGTTCTGCACCTGGGGACAGACAACTGACCTCCTTACACTTATCCTTGTTAATTCTTGCAGAGTTCTTTAGACAGGGGACGGGATTTCTTTCTTTCCAAGGCCATTCGTATCGATACACATGCAAGCAGGTCTATCAGCCACCAAGAAAGAAAAGTGTGTGAGGGAGGCCTCGCCTGAGCTGACCTATCTTTTTAGATAAGTTACATAATCAATGAAACATACCAAGGGATGTGTATGTCGGTCAGTGTTCACCGACATAACGCTAGGATGTCAAGACATCTTGGAATCTCTTGTCAGAATGTCATTACCATTTCAGAAGAGGGGAACATTCATAAGGGAAACTTACAAGCGTGGTACTGATGCTGAGGAAAGCATTATCCGTTTCCTCTTATTCCTTCTGCATCTCTGAAACCCACTGGATTACCTAAAGGAAGCAAAATGTGCTGCCAAACCCACCAGTCACTCAGCAGGTCAGCCCCTGGGTCTGAAGAGCCTCAAGACTCCCGAATGTCCCAAAACATTTGTTTCAGATACAAGCATTGCCTCCCTGCCCACAGCCTCTTCAAAGGAAATCTTACCCTGCCAAGAGTCCCAGATCCCCTGGGTTCCTGTTAACTCAAGCCGCATATTGTGGAGAAGGGGCAAGCACTCAAGGAGGGAATGTATGTCAGGCTGGCAACTAGTGACCTATCATGAGGAAAAAAAAAATAATGAGTGAGGCTAATCAAGGCGTTTTTCTGAAAAATTAAACAGTGTTGAAGCCAATTAACAATGAGGGAAGCAAGGATAAAGACAAAGGAAGACAATTGGATGCCTTCCTTAGGAGTTAACAAAGGCTGAGAAAGGAGTTAACAAAGGCTGAGAAAGGAAGCAGAGAACAGAGAAAAGAGCAGAGGGAAGCAGAAACGAGCCATTAGGCCTAACTTTGTTGCAATTCTGTAAGATTTCCCTACCATTCTCCTTACCATAGCTTCTGCTAAATCTCCTTTTTTCACGGAGCTATGTCCTGACTCAGACACCATCTGTTTTCAACTAATCATATACCAGAACCCTAAGAATAAGTATGGATGGCCAAATTTTAATGGTAAGAAATGGGAAAAATATGAAAATACAGAGTTCTCATCTGTCAAAATGGAGACCTTTCTCTACTTGGGAAATCCAAGAGGTCAGATAAGGATACCAGGTGCTGAGGGCAGAAGGAAGCCACGAGAATGGATAAAAACAAACATTGTCCAAAGCACAGTTCTGCTTAAAGACCCGATTACTTAGGCAGCTTTTCTTTATTAGACTAAAGATGTTTCCCTACTTTTCTCCCATTCTGCATGCTTCCTCAATCCCTCTATTTTCAGTCATGAGTGTGACAATGTATATTTTAACATAAATTTTAAATTTTATAATAATGTAAAAATATACCATCTGAAATGTTATGCTGAGTTTAAGTAAGTTTTGCTTTTCTTTTAGACAATCTCTCTGTTTGTTCTATTGCAACTTAATCTTACTCATGACCAGGCAGTTATTTTAGTAAAAGTTTTTCTGAGTTTCAAGGTTTGTACTAAACTGATATGACAGAATCACTGAAAAACAAGATCTCAAAATAGAACTAAGAAATGTCTTTAAAAGATCACAAGTCATTGGTTGTTCCAAGTATAGCTTTTAGGCCATATTTTATTTATTCAAAATCTCAAAAAATACATTTTCTTTAAAATTTGAGAGTGTGTATATTAAATCAATGCATTAACTTAAAGTTGTCAGCAATATAAAAAGTCTTGTTTCTTTACTTTTCAGAGTGTTGATTTAAAGTTGTTTAGAATATGAAATTTAAGTTTTCTTTGGAAGAAGAATGAACTCTCAAGAAGATTGAGACAAAGTGAAAGCAATAAAAGAACGGAATCAATGATAGAGGAAGAGACAGAGAGAATCTTGAAACTTCAGAATACTTTCTTCTTAGCTTGTCTTTGCATCAGTTCGTTGATAAACTATCTCAAGCTAAAATCTAGCGAGCTAAATGAGAGTGTTTATTTCAAAGACATCTTAGAAATAAGACTACCAGGCTGAGGCAGGAGAATGGCGTAAACCCGGGAGGCGGAGCTTGCAGTGAGCTGAGATCCGGCCACTGCCCTCCATCCTGGGCGGCAGAGTGAGACTCCGTCTCAAAAAAAAAAAAAAAAAAAAAAAAAAAGAAATAAGACTACCATCATGTTGACTTTCTGTCATTAGATGTTCAGGATGTCAAAGTGCCTAGTATTTTACAGGAATCTGATTTCTGAGGACACATTAGAGAATATCAAGTATGAATTAATTTCAGGAGAATATCTCATCAGTAGTTGTAATGGGTGCTGTTCAATATATACAAGAATTGTGCATCTCCTGAAATGTTCCCTGTCTCCTTTAATACTCTGCTTAAGATCAAGTTGCAGACAGCAGCAGAAGATTGATATGAATCTAAAATAAAATCTCCATGCAGCAGATGCTAGCACATGTGAAATGAAACAAAAAGGATAGATTGGTGACTTGAAGTTTGACGGTTTATTGGAAAATCTCAGTGAAACTTAAAGATTTAAGGGATAAGACATTTTGGTCCTCTTAGTAGGGCAGAGTAATATGTTACAAACATATTACATATGTAAGGAAATAAAATAAGAATATCTGTTTAAGAAGACAGTAGTAAGGAACAGTGAAAAAAAAAAAGTTCCTCACAGACAACCTCACAGTCTTTCGGTGTCTTGTGCACAGGCAAATCTGATTATCTGGAAAGCCACACCAACATCGTGTTTAATATGAAACATTAAAGCTGTTAAAGTCGGAACAAGCTTTATATCCAACATTTCTACAATACATGTTATTTTTAATTGATAATATTGTCTCCTGAAAACCCAAAATAATCAACTGGATAATCATCGTAACTAATAGTAGAAACTGGGAAGTTGGTATCAACTTTTGGTTACTTTAGTAAACATGCAAAAATTAACATTTTTCCTAAGCATCGGCAATAACCATTAAGGCGATATAAAGAACAATGATTGTTTTTCACAATTGCAACTAAAAATGAAAACTACATAATAATAAATTTAACAAGAAATGTCTGCGATCCATAGTTTAATAAACATGTATTTTGATAAATGGCATAAAAATATTTAAATAAATTAGCTATATACTTTGTCCATAAAGTCTCAATATTATAAACATGGTGCTCCTTCCAAAATTGATTTTAAGTTTCAAGCAAAATTTGATGATTCCATGGACACGGGGAGGGGAACATTACACACCAGGGCCTGTTAAGGGCTGGGAGGCAAGGGGAGGGAGAGCATTAGGACAAATACCTAGTGCATGAGGGGCTTAAAACCTAGATGACAGGTTGATAGGTGTAGCAAACCACCATGGCACATGTATACCTATGTAACAAACCTGAACGTTCTGCACATGTATCCCAGAACTTAAAGTAAAATAAAAATAAAATAAAATAAAATAAAAAGAAAGCAAACCAACCAAACCAAACAACTCACCAGCAATATACAGTCATTCTTGGTAACCAGTAAAGCAACTTACTTACTTTAAGACAAACAATAAAAAAAGTGTTATTAGTTTTCTCCATGGCGACCAAAGCAACAAATGTTTTCAAAGTTTAACCGGATTAATAAATCATTTTTAACAGTTCATAGGCTATGGCTTAAAAATGAAAACAATGAAAAAATTTCCAAAGTATTAGAATTGCTTAGGGTAGCACTGAGCAGAGAAAGAGACAGATAAGGCAATGCAAAAGAGTCAAAACCAGGCCGGGTGCGGTGGCTCATGCATGTAATCCCAGGACTTTGGGACGCTGAGGGGGGCAGATCATTTGAGGTCGGGAGTGCAAGACCAGCCTGGCTAACATGGTGAAACCCCATCTCTACTAAAAATACAAAAAAATGAGCCACGTGCTCCTGTAATCCCAGCTACTTGGGGAACTAAGGCGTCAGAATAGCTTGAACCTTGGAGGCTGAGGTTGCAGTGAGCCAACATCGCGCCACTGCACTCCAACCTGGGTGACAGAGTGAGCCCCTGTCTCTAAATAAATAAATAAATAAATACCAGAAACACACTTTAGTGTTAACCATAGCTCAAAATTGTCATTTCACATCAATGAGCAAAGGATATGTTGTATAGCAAATGGTCCTAGGATGGTAAACTATTCCAGGGAAAAGGAAAGTAGAATATAATATCATGTTATTTCCTAAAGTGAGTTTAAGATGATTTAGTATTATAATGTAAATACTAAAAATCACGATAGGTAAATGTAGGTAAATGTTTATGAAAGCAAACACTGGAAAAGACTACGCCACTTTAAAAGATTGACAGATACTTACTTTTCAGAATTTTTTCCATTGATCTGTCTACATAAAGACTAACAAAAAATACTATACAATTTTAATAGTTTTAATATACGGTGGACCAATTCCAACATCCATATTTCTCTTCATGTGTCTGTATATATACATATTAAACATGATTATTTTTTTCATATACATGTAGAATTATTTTTGACAAATTTTGGCACTTGTCTTTGTAGTTAAGGCATTTCGTTTTCATTGCACATAGACTAGGAAGAACTATCATCCTTCAATATTGAGTCTCTATTCAAAAGCAAAATAGATATGTTTTCCCTATTTCTTTCATCTTATATCAGCGCTAAATGATGCATATTTTTGGCAGACATTTGAACAATACAAGATTTAAAAAGAAAAACCTTAAAGTATTACATCAACTCATCTTCATTTTTCTGGCACATGCCTATCTTTCTCGACTCTAACATAAATATATTGATTTGTATTGTTACATAACTAATCTCTTAATATACTTATTGTACCAGCATTTGGATTTAAGGTTTCAAAATATATCTTGAAGATATTAGCATGAGATAATTTATAACATCCTTTTCTTTAATGCCTGCATTTGTTTTGTTGAATGAATATACCATAATTTACTTAACATCTCCTTTACTAATGGACATTTGAGGTTTTATTATTTTGTGCTATTACAAACAGTATGACAGTTAATATCCTTATTATATCTCTGTGTACTTATGAATATAGATATGGAGAAAACATTGGAGGTAAAGACAATTACTCAATTAATGGGTACATTTACTCTTGGTAATAACTATTAAATTGCACTCCAAAGACTGTCAGAATATGTATTTCTTCTTAGACCACATGAGGTTACCTGTTTCATACACTTGCCCCAAAATCAGGTATTAACAACTTTTTCCAGTTTAAAATGAACAAGAAAAAACTGGTAGGCCACTGGAGTTTTAATTGCATTTTCACAATTGTTAGTAAGAATAAACAGGTTTCACATGTTCATTGAGTTTCTTATAGTTATTCGTTTGTAAGTTGCCTACTTTTACCATATGATCATATGTGATACATATGTATGTTTTATTTTAAATATATTTTATATATAAAATTTTCACCATGCATATAATTTTAGAGTAATGAATTCCTTGCAAAGAATGAAAAGAGGCCATATATAAAAGACTGAGAAATTTTAATCAATGAAAGCAGACTTTACTTCCCATGTCTGTTTAAAATATTTCCACAACTATTCAACAATTCTCTCTCTCTCTCTCTCTCTCTCTCTTTTTTTTTTTTTTTTTTTGTAGAGATGGGGTTGCCCTGCCCTGTATTTCCCAGACTGGTCTTAAACTCTTAAACTCAAGCAATCCTCCCACCTTGGCCTCCCAAAGTTACAGGATTATAGGCATGAGCCACTGCACCCAGCTAAAATTCTTAGATACTTTTGTTCCTATTTTCCCCTTCGTGTTAATTTAAGTTTGTCGAATTATTTTAAACAATCGAGCTGGAATTTTGTTTGGAATTACCTTAAATTTATGCATTAATTGAAAAATAATTAACATAGTCATAACCTCAAATTAGTACATCTTAATATGTAAATCCATTAATCTATATCTCTACCTATCTTACCAATGTATAGAAATACAAGGTAATCTATTGTGTAGTATGTATGTATTTATTTATTTATTTATTTATTTATTTATTTTTGAGACAGGGTCTTGCTCTGTCGCCCAGGCTGGAGTGCAGTGGCGTGATCTTGGCTCACTGCAAGCTCCACCTCCAGTGTTCGCGCCATTCTCCTGCCTCAACCTCCTGAGTAGCTGGGACTACAGGTGCCCACCACCAAGCCCGGCTAATTTTTTGTACTTTAGTAGAGACCGGGTTTCATCGTGTTAGCCAGGATGGTCTTGATCTCCTGACCTCATGATCTGCCTTCCTCGGCCTTCCAAGGTGCTGGGATTACAGGCGTGAGCCACCACGCCCGGCCTGTTGTATAGTTTTTTAATATAAGTCTTGGAAATTTTTTGTTTAGTAAAGATTTGTTGGTAGGTATTTCATAGGTGTTCTGACTTTTGGAAAAGAGACATTTTATCATTGTGCTTTCCAATTAGCTATTTTCGGTTACAGAAAAATTCTTTTTTTACTGCTGACTTTGTTCTTGCATATAGCTGTAGTAGGGAATTATTAAACTGTATCTAATACAGTATTTTAGTTTATTCTCTTTGGTAATGTCAGTAAATAATCACGTCATCTATCAGCTATATGTTTATTCTCTTTCTTAACAATTTTTATAATACACTTTTCTTGACATGCTACATTCTCAAGCAATGTCAATCAAATACTGAATAGTAATAGTTATAATGTTAACTGACACTGTTATCATACTGATATGTAATAGTAACTGTTCTGATTTTATGGCATTTGCTATAGGTTATTAGTAAGGTAGCCTTCATCATATTAAGGTAGATTTCTTCTTGCTTGTGAAGAATTGTTTTAATGAGAAAATAAATTGATACATATTATTAATTTGCATATGTCAAGATGATTCTTTGTTTTTTCTCTTTTAACCTACTATTGTAATCTATTATAATAATAAACATGATTAATATTTTCTTTACAGGCATAAATCTTATATAATTACATTAGACTATTGTATTAATTCAATATGTTGTTAGATGATGAAAATGCTGATGGTATTATTTTTATTATTTGCTATGTTTTGGCCAGCTTTGGTTATACTAGCTTTTCACAGACTGAGATCTGAAAGCTTTATTTTCTTCTGTGCTCTATAACTGTTTATTCCATGTAAGTGATATAGCTGTCAAAGTTTATGTTTAGAAACACATAAATGTGTTCATTTGAGTATTTTTGCCAGCCTTTTGATGTATTCTACAATTGTTGGGCTATTTGATAGTGCTATTGAATTGTTTGATACTTTATGTTACATCAGAAAATTTCCCAGTTCTTCCAAGCTTTTCAACTGTGAGTGTAAATTTGTATACTATATTCTCTTTAACAGCAACAACAAAACTTTCCTCTCTGCATCTTTGTTCTTTATCTCATTCCCCATGTTGTTTCTTTTCTCTTTGTCTTAAAGAGAATGTAATGAGCTTACCCATTTCCTTTGTCTTTTTAAAAATAACCAATCTTTAATTTTGTCGGCCAAGTCAAATATTTTTTTGCTTTGTGTATTATTAATTTCTCAAAGGCCCAAAGAGTCCAGCTCTTCTGAAACCAGTTTTCAAGTAAATGCTTTGAAAATTGCCCCAGAGTCCCTCTATGCAACTTTTTTCATCTGTTCATTGAATGTAAAGTAATGTTACCCTCTGGAAAAGATTTACCTTTGCAGTGCTTTTTTCTTATAGAGTTTTTACTGTTTTTATTATTTTGTTTTTTATTAAATTTTTTCTTCCAAAAATTTCATAACATTTACTTTCTCTGTTCCTAGAATGTCTTGAAATTACTGGTGTCGGGAAATTGTTATTATTTTCCCCAGGGGTTTGTACCATTTCTTTAAAATGTATCATTTCTGTTATTTAATGGAACTTAATTCTGAAGTGGAGGTGAATGAATGTTCTGTTTGCCCTCTTGATTTACCCCTTGCTATGACTTCTCATTTAATTAATTATTGTTTTATTTTTTCTTAATAGAATTTCCAATTCTTAGTAATATAACTATTAATTATTTTCTAGTTACACTATGATGCTTTCTTCAAAGTATTTTTATATTGGTCATTATTATGAACATATCTGCATCTGGTGTAAATTCTAATTTTGTGAGAGTTATTTTTTATAAAATAAAATTTAAGGGTTTCTTTTATATTTTCATCTTATAACTAAGTATTTTACTAAATTATCTTCATTCATTGATTATTTCAACAAATATTGGGCCTGGCGCGGTGGCTCACGCCTGTAATCCCAGCACTTTGGGAGGCCGAGACAGAAAGATCACGAGATCAGGAGATCCAGACCATCCTGGCTAACACGGTGAAACCCCGTCTCTACTAAAAATTTAAAAAATTGAACGGGCATGGTGGTGGGCGTCTGTAGTCCCAGCTACTCAGGAGGCTGATGCGGGAGAATTGCTTGAACCCGGGAGGCGGAGCTTGCAGTGAACCGATACCATGCCACTGCACTTCAGCCTGGACGACAGAGCGAGCAAGACTCCTTCTAAAAAAAAATAAATAAAAATAAATATTCATTGGATACCTACCATATACAGACACTCTTTAAAGCCTGCAGTTTAGCAACTGAACAGAAAAGGGGAAAAATTCTATGCATTGCAGTATCCTATTTTTATTTTATTTTGTTTAATTGATGTGCAATTCTATCATGCACAGATAAATATATTCTATCTTTCTTACTTTGAATTATGTATTTTTATTTTGTTATCTTCTTAAATTTTCTTGGTTTATATTTGAAAAATATTAATTTTATGTCTTATAATGAAAAGCCTCAGAATACTTCTACTATCTTATTATTCTATTTGTTTGAAGCAGATATATTAAAAGATATAAATACAGATTATATCTTAAAGAATAGAACTATAAGAGGTAAGAAGTGTGTGTGTGCATTTTAATTAAGTATATTTTTTAAATCCTGTTGAATTCCTTTTTAACATCTGTTGTATTATTTTAATGACCATAACAGTTATAGACCACTAGAATAAAAAATTCCCTAATAAACTTCTATCTAGCTTAACATGATTAGGCACAGATTTTAATCTCAAGGCGGAAAACTTCTCTTCTTTCTTCCCCCTCCCTCCAACTTCTTGCTGGGGTTTCCTTCTGGATAAACCCAATAGAAGCCCCATAGCTCAGAGGTTTATTCATACGTCTAGGACAGGGCAAAGGATAAAGAGTGTATCTGTAGAGAAGAAAATATATCTGACATGCTCTTCAATTTAAGCTTCCTCACTTCCTTCCCCTCATTATGTTTTTATCTGTTTTATTTCCATTTAGTGCTGCTTCTTTCCTAAATTAACTTGTATATTTATTTTACTTTTTTCTGATACATCAGAAGGCACCATAAGAGCAATGACCTTCCCTATAGAATTCAATACTGAATCTTATACCCCTGGCACAAAGTAGGAATTCTATAAATATTTGTTGAATGAATGAATGAATGAACCTCTTCCAGGAATCCTCCAGCTTCATCTGGAATTCCCTCCTCTGTACTCCTAGAGCATATACATATGTATATCACTATACATATTATTACTACATGATTATCATAGTGAATTATAATTATTAATGTGCATCATTTACCTTAAAGTATGAGTAAAGTTGGTTCTTATAATTATTGACTTGTGTTTTTTACCTTAGAGTGTGAGTAATATTCATTCTATAATATCTAATGAGAGTACTCTGTGCTGAGTCCTGTGCTCTATGCTCCATAGATGTCTCACTTAAACCTCACCACATGTTTGTAAGGCTAATATTGTCTCCATTTTACACTCTAGGATAGAGAGCTTATTAACACAAAAATTTTACATAGCTTTCATGTGACAGAGCTACCTCTTATCATGAGTCTATCAGCTCCAAAGTTGCCTGTACTCCTCACTGAAGTGCTGTATTTTCTATTTTAGTAAGAAGTATACATGTATTTTCAAACTCTCATTTCTTCACATCAAAAAATTTTATATGTCTGATCACCAGATCAATTAATGAATGAGCAAGATGAAAAAGGGTTAATAATTTGCCAATACTGAACTGATGAATTTTAATTTCCTTCTTAAAATGTGTTCCTTTTTAAACTTACACTTCCAAAGCCAAATCTCATGACTAGTTGTCTCAGAAAGAGGGAGTGGATATTGTCACCAACGAAGAGGCCATTATCAACTTGGAATCTCAAAGCTGATTTTCTCCACCTCTTTAGCAAGAAATTCAGTGAAAGTCTGGAAATGAAATTGCACACGATTATAAATGATATTATTATTATTATTGTCTCTGAGTGAATTAAGATGCATAAATTGGGTTAAAGCAGTTTCCTCTTTGTAATTTTTTTTACCTTAGCAATTTACAAAACCCCACATTTCAAGACTTTGTTTACCTATTTTTTTGTTTCTCCCCAGTAGTGACAATTATTGTACACTGATCCATTCTTCTTCTCTTCTTAAGACTTTTGTAAACTTTTCAAATCTTAAAATCAATTTTAAAAACCTGGAGTTAGGAGTAAAGGTTTTGGTTGGACAAAAAAGGGGAGAAAATCTCAAAAATACAAATATCAAGCTTTGACTTTATTGCAATTGAGAAGTGAATTAAACGGCATTCATATATTCTGAAATATTGGTGTCCTTTTAGAGAAACTTACCTGTTTTTATTTGTTAATATATAAATATTTTAATGTTGCAGGAGAGAGCCTTATATTGATTTTTAAATACTATATAACCTCTTTCTTTGAAACACACTCTCTTCCTAACTAACTCCTCACACTGATTAGAATTGGGCTCCATTCACTGGATCCTGCCAGCACCTTCCCCTGACAAATGTGACTCCTTGATTCAAGCCAGGTCATGGAGGTTATTCTCCCAGAATCTGAGCTTTTCAACACAGACTAAGTGAGAAAATGGGCGGTTGCAGCTGAGTTTCCTGTGATAACAACATAGACATACAATCAGTAGTTTATTTTACTGCTATTTCATAGAGCCTCCTCAATTGTGTTGACCTTCAGATTTTCTTTAAGTTATGTGAAATTCTGTGCTATATATTCTTAATTTGTTGCTCAACATTCAATTTCTACCCCTTTCTTCCCTCTTGTCTGAACTCCATGGATTGCATTACCTGGGATCTTATGTATTGTGACTACACTAGGCCAATAGGAGGGACCAGAAAGAAACAGAAGGACAGGAGAAAAAGAACAGATTTTTTTATTTCCCTTGTCCCACTTCCTCCCTTCACCATGGTTCTGTCCCTGGCTACTTTCCTCTATGTCCACAGCTCCTATAGTCTTCTCAATGGCTATAGCTTGTGCCCCATTCGTTAATAATTTCCTCCTCCTTGCCATTAGGAGTGGTAATGGCAAGGCGGAGGAAATTATTACTGAATGTGACACAGGCTCTGGCTAGTTTCCATGCAGCTGCTTCACCATATTTTTTGGTCCCCTTACCTCTATCCATATCACTGTAAATAGCCCTTTCATTAAAATATCTTCAGTTAAATTCATTGAGTGAGCCATCTTTTTCTTGCTAGGACCTCGACTGGTACAATTTCTCAATATAGGTTTAATAAATTTCTTTGTCAAAGCTAGCATCTCTTTTCCACATCAAATGACCCACAGATCAATCAATTAAATGTTCTATCTTGTCTATTCGTATTCATCAACATTATTTATTTTGTTATGTGTAAGTGTAAAATAGTAACTACATATATATATATATACAAATTTCAATGTGTTCACTAAGAATATTATTCAGTAGCACTTGTTTTCAAAAGAGTTTCTCCACTTATTTCTGTTTTAAATTAATCATTATAAAATATCAACTATAAATCTAATGTACATTCTATCTGTTCAGGTAAAAAATCATGACTTTATCTTTCATTTCTCTGCTTCATGTCTACCTTACATTCAATCTGTCAGCAGTTCCTACTTTTTCTACATTTTGAATTTGACCACTTCTCTCTACTTTGCCTCCCTATAATCTAAACTCAAATTCTATAGCTACAGTGAATCTTTTACAACAAAAGCCAGGCCATGTCTTTCCTCTAATCTCAATCTTCTAAGGGAATCATGCCCCATTAAAAGCCACAGTCCTCAATGATCCCATTGACTACTTCCCCTTCCCCCAAATTCTGCTCCCACAACACAGACGTGCTTGTTTTTCTTCAAACTCAGCAGGCACATGTCTACGTCATCCATAGCACATGCTGCTCCTTCTACCTGCAAAGTTTTTCTCTCACCTTAAACTGGTGTGTACTTTAAGTGATCATCTCAGTTATTGTTTTACATAAAAACCAATCCCTCTTATGGCTTCCTATCTCCCTTATTTGCTTTATTTTTCTTTTCTGCACTTGATACCAAGTGACATATTCAGTATTTTGTTTCATTTGTAGATTATCTGTCTCCCACAGTAGAATGTACATCCATAAGGCTGTATTCACTGCTGTGCTTCTAGCACTTAGAACAATGACATCTACTCTTATTCAATAATTTGATTTTGAAAGGATGAAATTAATGAAATGAAATTACATGAAATAAATGAAGGAACTTTCTGCCCCTCTGTGTAAGAAATTTACGAAGAAGGATAACTAATTATTTATTAGTAATTATATAATTATTCCAATTATTACTTTTAATACAACTGACGGAAGGCTTAGAGTATCTTCTTACTAGATTAAAAAATTCACAGGGTTTTTTTTTTTTACTACTTTCATTTACATTTTTGATGGAAATATTACATTATAGAACAAAGCTCATGTCATGTTGTATCATAAAATGTGGAGGAAATTACTAATTTAATATTATAATTAAAAATGAGTCAAGTGACTTAATGTAAAAGAGAAAGGGCCTTAAATTTTCTGTTTAATAATTTGATAATTTTTTTATTTTTATTTTTGAAAAAAAAGGAGAGGAGAGATTAGTACATTATGTCCTGGAAGACTAAATATAATTTGGTTAAGTAAAATCATATTTATGAGCAATATGTTTAAAACTGTAACTTTCCAGTAGAAATTCAGTGGCATTTTGTTGTGGCATGTGTCAGAAGTAGATCGAATTAATGGTAGATTACATTTGGGTCATGAAATGTATAATAAATGAATGCAAGGCCTTAGTTCATCAGCAGCCTGATAGGTGGGTAAAGGGTAGAAATCAGGTTATTCATCCAGGACCATTAGTTAACTAAACTAGTCAGGAAAAGCAAGGCTTGCAAATAAAGCAAATTGGTCATCCAAAGGGCAGTTCAAAGAGTCAGACCTTCACAGATTTATAGATTATCACAGCCAGAAGTAGCTTTATATAACTAGAGTCCTCGTCCTAGAGTTCAGTTGAAATAATTGGTACTATGATTCATGAATTAATGAGAACCCCTTTTTTTGTGGGGGTGGCTGACTTTAGACGTGACAATGCAAATTGAGAGTGTTAGTAAGCAGTGTTTGGCAAATTGGCGAATGAGGCATTAGAGGTGCATTTTATATGAAGACTGAGAAGCTTAAGAAAACTTATTCTAAAGAAAGAATCTGGGCACTGTAAATCTGAACCACCATAAAAAGGAATGAGACCATGTCCTTTGCAGGCACATGGATGAAACTGGAAGCCATCATCCTTAGCAAACTAACACAGGAACAGAAAACCAAATACCACATGTCCTCACTCATAAGTGGGAGTTGAACATTGAGAACACATGGACACAGGGAGGGGAACAACACACACCAGGGCCTGTTGGGGGGCGGGAGGTCTGTGGAGGGAACTTAGAGGATGGGTCAATAAGTGCAGCAAATCACCATGGCACATGCATACCCATGTAACATACCTGCATGTTCTGCACATGTATCTTGTTTTTTTGTTTTTCATAGAAGAAATAGAGAAAAAAAAAATCTGAACTACCAAATCAGCCATAGGATAAAGAAGGATGCAGAGGATACAGTGATTTTGAGGAGAGTATGGTGCCTGTTACTGGGCATCCCCTCTAACCACCTTCTTGTGTGTCTGAGTTTCTAGGACAGAGAAAATGTAAGACTTGTTTCACTAACATTTATAAAACATAAGGGAAATGAATTCTTGTAATCTTTACAGCAAATTGTAAACACACACACACACATATATATGTACATATATATATATGATTTTTAAATGTATTTCAGCAGTGGCACATGGTTGAGATTAGTAAGCCTTTTCTGCCTCTAAATACCTTGGAGATACTTGGTTTCTACACTCCCCAAGTCAGCTTCTTCAGCTTTATCTTCAATCTTGTGAATTTTCTTTTGGCTTAAGTTAGTTTCTGTAGCTTATGATAAAGTATCTGGATACATCAAATGCGGCCAGAAGTAGGGTGCAAATATAGACCATTAGGGTGATGAGAAGTATTTGAAATTAATTCTGTTGCCTAGACAGGGCTAAAATCGGTGGCACACGCCTGTAATCTTGGCACTTTGGGAGGCTGAGGCAGGTGAATAACCGGAGGTTAGAAGTTCGAGACCAGCCTGGCCAATATCGCGAAACCCCACCTCTACTAAAGATACGAAAATTAGCTGCGCGTGGTGGTAGGTGCCGTAATCCCAGCTATTTAGGAGGCTGAGGCAGGAGAATCACTTGAACCCGGGAGGTGGAGGTTGCAGTGAGCACGCCACTGCACTCCAGCCTGGGCGACAGAGCGAGACTTCATCTCAAAAATAAATAAATAAATAAAATGAAAGCAGCAAAACTTCCATTCGTCTCCTCATAATGGAACCAAGAAACTCACAGTAGCAGATGAAGTGGCGAAACAGCTATTTAAGTGCTTGACTGAAGTTACTTAGAACCAATTGCCTATTGAGAGCAAGATTCTGGAGAACCAGTTAACAATTGCTATTAAACAATATAAAGGGCATAAGAAACTTCTTGTTTATTGTTTTTGCAGCACTTACCTTTTTCATTTGTTAAAATCGTTACTATTGGCCTTTCCCCCCTAGAATGTAAACTCCACCAGGGCAGCGACTTAGTACATTTTTTTTCACTACTACACTCGTGCTTTCTAGAGTTCCTGGTAGATGGAAATTATTGAAGAATACAGTTGTAAGGGATAAATTAACTACAGGACAATGGAATATTATGCTTGCTACTGGCAATGTGTAATTATTAAGCCATTGTCTCAGCTTTAAACTGGCCTATCTATACTTGGATCTGGGACTCTGCAAATCACATTTCTCTTTTTTCAGCAAATGACTGTTAGACTCTTCCAGTAGTGGGTAATGTAAGGGACAGGGAAGCCGGAGAAGAGAAAAGAAACATTTCTCCTGTTTGTTTTCTACTCCTATCACCATCACACAACAGTAGTTCTTCACCACCGCACTGGCAATATTTCTAGTAGCAGCAGTTTGTTATAGTTTGCAGATTTTCTATATCCCATAACCTTCCCAGCATATTATTTCAGAGATATCAGCACCAGTTGAAGAGGGCTCTTTCCTCAGACGTCCTAGTGCAGCATCTTGGAAAGGTGAGGGAGAAGGAGGAAATTTCACTCCATACTTTGTAATTCCAGTGTGCATGGATCTCAGTTACAAAAGCAAAACTACAGGTCTGATGAACAGAGAGCTGATTTAAACCACCACAATAGATAATTGGCTTTGTGTGCTATTCCCAGGCAGGAACCCGTTCACAAACCCCAAGCTCCATAAATAAAGGACTAAATTAAGGAGCTTCTTACCTAGTTTGGGGCTTGACTCCCTGGGTTTGTCAGCTAGTTGCCTTTCTCCTCATTCACAGAATGGTTCCTCTCTTATTTCTCTGTTTTGGCCTTCACCAGGACTTCTTCTTCTCTCCTGCCAACATCTCCAAACAAACGCAATTCCTGGAGATTCAGATAACCCCTACTGTCAACTAGCCAGCACGGACTTGATGGCAAAGAAAGGATCACAAGCAGATTTTTAAAATCTTGACATGGTCCAAACTTCAGGGCATTTAACTGGCACAGCCCTGAGAGAATCCCATCAGTCTGTTTTACAATTTGTAAACATAAAGTATTTTTATCTTCTTTTTCCCAAAGGAGGTCTTTTATATTGTATAAGCCTCTGGCTTCATAAAACCTGGGTCTGCCTTTAAAAAGGTAATAAATGATATTTTAAAGCAAATCCATTTATCAGTAGATACAATGGAAGAATGAAAATTATTTTCAGAGCTTCTATCTGTTACCCAAAGTCTCCGTTAATCTAAGACAGTGGCTTATATTTATTGTGCCAGCATGCTCTTAGACTCGGAGTTTGTTCTAAATTTTTCAGTTTTTTTTTTTACATTGATATAACCTTTATTACAGTATATTGTAATTGCTCTATTTTATTATTGTTGTTAATTTCTTTTTTTATTGTACTTTAAGTTCTAGGGTACACGTGCACAAGTATGGAGCATATTTAAAATTTGCTTTGGAATTATTTGGGAAGAGTTTGGTAGATCTGCCATGGTCTCTTCTAGTAGTGTAGAAAACACATTATGCAGTAATTCAAGTTCTTACTGTAGTGCATGGGGAGGTCTGCCAGATGACCAGAAATAACTTGCATTTCTTTCTCCAGCACTTTTCAGAGATGATACATCTAACACCTTCCTTTCAAGGACAGCATGAAGGCATTCACTGATAAGACAAGTCTCCTTGAGCACGAGAGGCGAGGAACACCTAACTCTTTCAAGCCTCCAGGGAGTATGGAAGAAACAGGCAATGATGTTGCCACTACCAGGCACTTGGTGGACTGGTCAATGTGCCATGGCTCCTGCTGGAGCCTACAAGATGCACAAAACCACCAAGCTGTAGTTGGTGAAGTCAGAATAACAACAAGCAAAACTTTTTTGTTACGAATATGCTGTTTAACACGAATGAAATTGAGAGTTTCAATCATACTATAGCATATCACGTTTGGCAAACTAGCAAGAAAATAATAAATCAAACGGCATAAATCATAATAGTAATAACATTGATGAGTTTTATCTTGTAAAATATTAACTTACAAAGGTGACTTGAATAGGAGTAAAAATACAGTACTTTTGAAAATGTTCAGACAGAAATATTTATACTTTGTGGAACGTCATCCACAAAAAATTATTGCCAAATATTTAATTATTCTACTTATAATAATTATTCTACTTATAATAGGTATCCTACTTATATTTAAAATTAACATAAGGAATATGAATTTTTGATACTACATATAGATATTTTATTTATAATTTTTACAAAGCATTATATTTTTGAAAATGAATTTGTCAGTCAAGTCGATATTCAAAAAATTAAGTAATTTTAATTTTTTGTGTCCCCTTTCTCTTTAGTTTGTCTTTTAATCATATGATTGGCTATAACCAAACCTCTTCAAGCAACAGGAAGAATTATCTCAGTAGACTCTTGTCCTATACAGCAAGTTCTTCTGGTAGGAAGGGTCAATTCTGGACCCTATAAACCTTTCTCCCAATCAAAATTTTAAATCTAAAAGTGCTGTATTTTTTGTCAAGTCACAGAAATCTGTCACTGTTAAAGCTTGAAAGATGCAGGACTGTTGATTCCCAGAATATCCCAATTTCACTCTAGTTGGTCCAGAGCAGAAGAAGAGTAGGTCTTAGAGAACAGCAGAAGACTATTTTAAGCTTGCCCAAGTGTAGTGATCACAATTGCATCTCATGTTTCAGATGTGCTCCAACAGCTGGAGTAAATCATTATAGCCTGTGGCATGTGGAAGGCCACTGCTAACCTAGGGAATATTTTCTTTCCAGTGTTAAATTTAAAGATGTCACCATACCTCCAAAGTAATCTGTTGCACTTTATACCACAACATTTATCACCTATTTCACTGTGTTCTGATATAATCTTTGTTAAACAGAGCAATTGTAAATACTCACACATATTGTGAACCAAAAAATATTAATCAGGAAGATATTATCTTAATACATCTGTAACATCAGATGCATCTATGATTTATTTGACAACCATCCACCCTAGTATCTTCTCATAGTACTAATTTGAATCCTTGAGTATTTAACATATTTAATATGTTTTATGATACTTTTAGTTAGGTTGATTTTCTAGATGACTTTTAAGTCATCAAGTTCTGCTCTGGATAAAATTATCTATTGTTATTCCAATTGCTATATCTTCCAATTTTCTGTCTCACTATTTATTTATATATTATTTCAGTGAGACAGAATGTGTGTCAAGCATTTGTTTCATGCTTTTAATTAGCTTCAATACAAAAGTAGAAACAGCTGACTCAGATATTATCTTGTGAGTCTGATTTATGCTTTCATGAAATCATAGTGTGCTAGATGACTTGTGTCCCAACTCAACAGGAATTATAGTGGTATTTGTCTTTTCAAGTGTCATCATTTAACCAAGGAAAACGGAAGGCAAGCTTCCAAAGCATTCGTGGCTGCCAGTAACCCGAAGTGCACTTCAGAGGGGTAGTTCCTGATGAGTATTTGCTGATAAATTTGGAACTGATATACTGCATATATCAATTCAAATTTAGCTGCTTCAGAGATAAGAATATTTTTAAATAGTACTATTCAGAAAGGAAGAAAGATCAACACAGACCAGAAGGGTGAGGGGCATAAGAGAGTAAAAGGAGAGAAATTCTAGTAGAGTAGAATAGATTATTTTTTCTCTATCAAGACACTCCTAATTTTTCATTTCACCATTCCATAGGATTGCCAAACCACAATCTTTAGACAAAATGAGAATTGATAGCTATCAGCATAACAAGAAACCATAAAATTTGAATTTTTTTCCTAGCCTGTGTTTGGATAAAGTAGAATGCTATTAATAAAAGATACTGATTGTCTCATGAAATTTTTAACATTCAGTAAATACTAGCTATGTCTTAGGTTAGGAGTGGCAAATATTTAGCAATGAAAAAAAAAAAAAGAGTCACTCCTTTAACCAGTGTTTTTGGATATTACTAATGGATCATGGCAATATGCCTTATTGAATCCAGATGTGACCTCAGATTTTTTTAAACATCACTCTGAGGAGACTAATAATTTGTTATAGGTATAAACAATATAATGCTTGTTTACACTTTCTCTTCTAGGTGAAATATTGCATGCAGATTAAAAGTGTCTCCTTTATATCCATGCTCTTGTCCTCGTAATATCTACAATAAGTTTGTCATTAGTTCATAAAGAGAATAATAATGATCCATATGAAAAGGAAAGAGAACTTTCACAATGCTCATTTGAGCACTCTTATAAGGTTATTTTCCATTTTTTAGAAATTAAGCTAGCTCATGATAAATAATCCTACTTTGCCACAGTACATTGTTCCTATATTACAGGAAACTAACCATTTCTATATCTTAGTTCCCATGCACTTAAAAAATGCTTTTTATGCGTTGAGCTTCCTATAGCAATCACAAAGAAACCAGCTTAATTCAAATAATAATTTTATATTTATGAATCTGTCTCCAGAAATTTCTTCTACTGAAGGAGTCTACCTTTGCCATGGTATCTGTTGTTTCTGGCTTTTCTCAGAGGATTTAGATCTCTAAAATTGCAAAGCATTTTATTCGTTCCCTTTGTATTTGATACATTTCAGCCTTAGAAAAACTAGAGATTTTAGTGACTGAAAATGTTCAGGAAAGATGAGGAAGAACAACAGCATAATCTTCTCCTTCTAGGCAAGTACATGTCAGTAAATGCGAATAAAATATTATATAAAAATATAATATGTGTTGAACACATTATGCACATAATACATAAAAACGTACCTGAGTTATTCAAAGAAGCTAATGCTTCTAATTTTGTGTTGACTGGAGAACGTTTAATAAATTACAGGCCATTAGAAGATATTGAAATGAAATCATCTAGAAACCTAATAGCTATCATTAGGAACAAAACTCAGAAATATTAAATTATTTCTTTCACTTCCAATATTTCTACCATAGGTTATTCTGTGCCAAGTTGGTATTTTGTGGGGAAACAATCTTATCTACCCAGAAGGCCTTATAGTAGATATATAATCATGTCTGAGATGTTCTTCTGACTAATAGAAAGATTCTGCCCATTTCTATTTCTAATTTATTCCATAATGGTGAACTTTTGATTTTCATTTTTCTTAGCTTTGTGATCTTTTTATGCCTTTCCATTGTTTATGATTTTTGTCTTCTGTTTTAAGTTTATTGAAAACTGCCAAACTGTTTTCCAGAGTGGCTATACCATTTCGCATTCTCACTGACAATGTATGAGGCCAGCTGCTCCTCATCCTTGTCAACATTTGGTTTTGTCAGATTTGTTCTTTCTCATTCTAATAAGTATGTAGTGGCATCACACTGTGGTTTTTTTTTTTTTTTAAATTTATTTATTATTATTATACTTTAAGTTGTAGGGTACATGTGCATAACGTGCAGGTTTGTTACATATGTATACTTGTGCCATGTTGGTGTGCTGCACCCA
>NW_012110563.1:192225-211402 GCF_000951045.1 Mandrillus leucophaeus | reverse complement strand
ATCGTGGGGCACTCCCCAGTGAGATGAACCCAGTACCTCAGTTGAAAATGCAGAAATCACCGGTCTTCTGTATCGCTCGCGCTGGGAGTTGGAGACTGGAGCTGTTCCTATTCGGCCATCTTGCTACACTGTGGTTTTAATTTGCATTTTGTTGTTGTCTGTTTTAATGTACTTATTTTCCATCTATATATCTTTGGTGAAATGTGTTATTCTAATCTTTTGCTAATTTTTTGTTGGATTGATTATTTTCTTATTACTGAGTTTTGAGAGTTCTTTATGTATTCTGGATATTTTCTCTCTTTGCCTAGATTATTTCACTTAGTATAACGTCTCTACCTGCATTCATATCACAAATGACAGAATTTTCTGCTTTTTAAAGGCCGAATAGTATTCCATTCCGGTCATAATAGAGTATTTCTATCATTCCAGAAAGTTCTCTCATAGCCCTCTGAGTCAATCCATTCAGGGAACTTAAAAAAAAAAATAAGTACACTCTCAGTTTCTACCCCAAATCTATCAAAGAAGTAATATCCAGGGTGGTGCTTAGGAGATTTATTTTGCAAACCCCTGTCCCCCCAACCCCAGTATGAATACAATGAGCCCTAACTAAGAAATATGACCGGGCAGATGCGGTGGCTCATGCCTGTAATCCCAGCACTTTGGGAGGCTGAGGTGGGCGGATCACCCATCAGGGGTTCTGGACCTGCCTGGCCGGCATGGCAGGATCCTGTCTCTACTGGAGGCACAGAATTTGTCTGGGCATGGTGGCGCCTGCCTGTGGGCCAAGCTGCTCGCGGGGGCTGGGTCGGGAGAGTCGGGACCCGGGGGGAAGGAGGTTGCCGTGGGCCGGGATCGCGCTGCTGCGCTCCAGCCTGGACGACAGGAGTGAGACTTTGTCTCAAAAAACAAAACAAACAAACAAACAAAAACAACTATGACCCAGCTGGTTATATATTGCATTTACCACATGGCCTAGATTACCCTCTAACATATATGCCCTCTAGCCTGTTGCATTTTCTTTCTCTTTAATCTCCATGCCAGCATTGAAAAACTTTCCCCAAACATAGCTTTAAGTGATGAGGCAGGGAAACAAAAGCAAAAGAACTCGTATATTAGAAATCCATAGTTCTCCTGAGTTCTAGTACTTTTTATCTATCTGTCAGGTAATTGACAACTTAATCAAGGATATTTAAGACCAAATTTATTTCTTAATTAATAACATATCCTCTCAGCTCCTAAGCTAGAACCGTAGTGCCGTTATTGAAGTTTCTTCCTTTTCTTAGATGTAAAAATCCTGTTAGTTTCCACCTCCAAAATAGCGTTAAATCTGTCCCATTTGTGTACATTGCGTTTCTTGCTTGAAATATTAATTGAAGACTCCCAACAGG
The DNA here is from genome assembly GCF_000951045.1 of Mandrillus leucophaeus. Classification (NCBI taxonomy): domain Eukaryota; kingdom Metazoa; phylum Chordata; class Mammalia; order Primates; family Cercopithecidae; genus Mandrillus; species Mandrillus leucophaeus. Next base: position 210,014 of record NW_012110563.1, on the reverse strand, counting down.
TCTCTTGAGTCTTCCTAATCCAAGATCTTCCTCACTGCTGGCACAGTTTTGTTTCTAAAATTGGGTTCACAAACTGGGAAATAAAGACAACACCATGAAACACGTATTTTTACCTTAAAAATAAATAAAATTTTGTGTAAAATCAAATACTAGCTCATGTAAACAATATCCTAGTATAGCAAATATCAGAGAAACAAATGATACTCAAGTTTTAAATTGAGAAAAGTTTAATCACTAATGAATGTTATAGGAAGTAGGGAAATGTTGCCAAAAAGACTGAAATTCACTTATGAAGCTCTTGACTGGACCATTCTGGAAGAAGAGGCACAATAAGCTATTTGACAATATTCTTTTATCGTATGACGTTGTGGATAATCCTATATTCATGGTATGCAATGTGGAAGAGTCAGTATTGTTAAATACTGGCTTGAATATGTATTTCCTTTTGTTTGAATGCAACTCCCAGTGTGCATTGCAGAAATGAGGTATTTGTACTTCTATGGTATATGTATGAGGGAGATCTGCAAGATAATTTACTATTTTATCACAGAAAAACCAGGAGAAGAAATTTTTAGTTTAATGATTCTTTTGTGACTTTTTTTAGACTGGAAAACATGTATTATAACAGCGCTGACATAGTAGTAGCTTTGAGCACCAAGGAAAGACTAAGTTTCACATGATAGTATAATAAAATAACTTATATTGTAATGTAATTGCTGGCATTGTTTTATTCAGAAAAAAGAGTTGGTAGTCAACATTTTGCTTCCTAATCATGATTAATTGTTGAATGTATTGCACAAATTATGAATATAATTAAAACTATAATCAAAAAAAGAAAGTTTTGTAATTTGAAAATCACTTATGGTTTTATTAAAAGTAATGTAATAATTTAATTCTTTTAATAAATAACCTGCAAAAGAAAAATCAATTTTGTTTACATATCTTTAGAAACACTTGATCCATAACTCAGGCAGATAATTTCTTTGTTATTTAGAGATGTTCAGATAGTTGGAATTTTGCAGATGTAAACCATCCTGAAGAATGTAAGTTGGCAGTGATATAAACTCTGATAAACTTTTAGCATATATCTTGCTTTTAAAGTCTTTTAATTTGAATATTAGCAGAATTTATTGATTCATTTATAATACTCTAATTATAAAGTATTTTCTTTTCCCCACAAAACAATAAAAATGTGGATTATTTCCCCATGGGAAGCCTGGTCAACATTGAAATGTACATTTACTCACCCCTGAAAAATAGTTGCACTGAACTGACACATTTCATCTAATGCATTTTTATTATCCTATGGCTTATTAGATCACTCGAAGATTTGAAGTCCATAGATGTTTTAGATGAAACTTAATGATTTCTCAACATGAAGTGTTATAACAACACTATCTTGTTTTTGTTTTTCTATCCTTCTACCCTTTCCTTCTCTTTCTATTGTCCTTTTCCTTCTTCTTTTCAATTAATGGCTAAAAAGCAAGAACAGTAACTACCATTATGGAATGCTTAACATGTAACAACCACTGAACTTTTATATGTTCTCTCATTTAATCTCAATAATCTCATGTTAAAGACAAGGTTCAGAATCTATTCAATTATGCCAAATTTCATAAAGTTATTGAGATAGGATTTTAAAAAGCCCTTTCTACTTCAGGAAAGGAGTTGGTCTGGGGCAATGTGATAACTGGCTCCCAGTTGTATATAGCTGTTTACTGACTTCAAGGCAAGCTCATAATGTAGGCAAATTTATATTTAAGAATGCTTATGTTCGAAAAGTTTATTGGTTAAGCCATTAGTTTGTTTTATTGATTGATTGATTGTGACAGGATCTCCCTCTGTTGCCCAGGCTGAAGTACAGTGGCATGATCTCAGCTCACTGTGACTTCAACCTCCTGAGCGCAAGCAATCCTCCCATCTCAACCTCTCAAGTAACTGAGACTACGGACACATGCCACCACACCCAACTAATTTTTGTATTTTTTGTTGAGATGGGGTCTTGGCATGTTGCCTCAGCTGGTCTCAAAACCCTGGCCTCAAGCAGCCTCAGCCTCCCAAAGTGCTGGGATTATAGTCATAAGCCACCACGGTCAGCCAAAGCCATTAGTTTAGAACTTGGAAAATAAGATAAGGCTATGCACACCATGCCAAAAACAAATAAATAAGCAGATAAATCTATTACATTTACAATGTCACAAAAGAACAACATTAGCAGTATCCTTATTGGGCATCTCAATGGCATTTCACTCCATTCACTTAAATGGCATATCTCTGTGTGGAAAAGTGCTTGTGAATTTCTGTTCATTTTTCCTTTTCTTAATTTTAGGCTATGAATAAGTATGTTGATGCCGTTGAATAAGAAGTATATACACTAATACAAAATAATGTTTGAGGTCGGATACAGTGGCTCATGTTTGTAATCCCAGCACTTTGGGAGGCTAAGGAGGGTGGATCATCTGAGGTCAGGAGTTCGAGACCAGCCTGGCCAACCATGGCCAACATGGTGAAACCCCGTGTCTACTAAAAATACAAAAATTAGCTGGGAGTGGTGACAGGTGCCTGTAATCCCAGCTACTCGGGAGGCTGAAGCAAGAGAATCACTTGAACCTGGGAGGCAGAGGTTGCAGTGAGCTGAGATCATGCCACTGGACTCCAGCCTAGGAGACAGAAGGAGACTCCATCTCAATAATAATAATAATAATAATAATAATAATAATAATAATAACAACAACAACAACAATAATAAAAATAAATGTTTGAGATATTTGAGCATGGCAAATGTGGTAGAAACCGAGTCTTTACATTTTATGATAATGGAGGTTGATCTTGTTTATTGCTCTATGTCCCCTACTCTTTTTCTGAAGCTCGAAATCTTTCTTAGTCACTGCTGCACACTAGGAACACTGCTCTTTGTCTGCACTCCCACAATGCATTCTTGCTTTCTTTCCTCCTTCCCAAAACACTCAAAAACAACTGCTCCTTTGTAGTGTATGTATTGCTTCTAAGCCAAATTTAGTAGAACTTTATAAATGCCAACGAAGTATGGGAGTTCTGGCAATCTTAACAGGAGGACCATGTGCTTCATTTTGTACAATTAGTCTTTTAGAACCTTATACATATAAATTTTTCTTTTGCAATATTGCATGAAATACGTTGGTGACAAATAGTTCATTTGAAATTGGAAAACATGGATTAGATTTTCATCATCTCAGTTTTACAGCTTGGTTGAGTGACTTTATTTGTTATCATCATCTATAAACTTGGGGAGATAATATGTATTTTCCAAAATTTTGATAATGATTAACTGAGAATATGTTTAAGGCATGTAAATATTGTAGGTGTCCCAAAAAGTCAGTCAATAAATGAGAGCTCTATTTCCACTTTCCCACTTAATGTCCTTTCCTGGTAGACTATCTATTTTTTAAATCCTTCTATCTTCTTAACCACTTAAATATAATTACATATAATACTTCTGCAGCAACCAAAATTAGTCAGGAGCTTAAATGTATAATTCTTTTATAGAAGGTTTTGTATACGTAGGTTTGGTTCATAGACGTATTGACCAATATAGTGTATAGGGGGTGAATGGAGTTAGAGGTTTTTTTAATGGAAAGTCAGATATCCAGATATCAAGCTGTTTCTTATGAATAAAAAAATAATAGCTTGAACTATGCACCAGGATATGAATATGCTATCCTTGGTTGAGGAAGGGCTTGATGCCATTTGTCAAATTTTTCCCCTCCACCAACAACCACTTTTTTTGCTTATTTGTCTATTATTCTTTGTTGAAGTTGTCTTTCTTTAGAAATATTTTTAAAAGAATTATCTTTTCATCTTCCTCCTCTCAATCCCAAATCTCTTTTTTTCCTCCTTTGCTCTCTTATTTCCTGATGCCAATGTTCCAGAACGGCACCTGGAAAAATTTATCTTTATAGCCTGAAGTCCTCTAATATTTAACATAAAATCAATGACTTCTCACATTCTTGGGTAACAAATGGATTAGCTAATTATTCCTGTTCACCATTGCACTGAAAACAGTCATGCTTCAATCTTTTCTGAAGTTTTCCCCAAAGATAAATTTTACTGGTTGCAACCAATAAAACGTGCAATACTTGCAAACTTCCATGGAAATGCTCTCTGACTAAAATAAAAAAAAAAATTAGTACAGCCTGTAGAAGGGAATCATTTTTGATTTTAGCAAATACTTAAAATTATGCTCTCAGATCTCTGGAGCCAAAATCTTGAAATCAGTTGCAACTGCTCTCTTTCTCTTACCCTAGAAGTATAGTTGATAGACAGATCCTGTTGCAACTTTCAAATTTAGTAATTCTACAAATACTTATTGTGTCAAATATTGCCCTAAGCACTGGAGAAATAGCCATGAATAAATTGACAAAAATTGTTGCCATGATAGAGTTTAAATTCTAGTACATGTGTCGATGGTGGGGGAGGGGGTGAGAGAATGGAACGATCAAATAAATAAGTAAAATCTACAGCATGTCAGAAGGTGATAAATGTTTTGAGGAAAAAAGAATCTTGAGGAAAATGTTTAGGGACAGCCAGAAAGAAGGGGAGTATCTCATTGCTTCAAGAGCCAGATGGGGATTAAAATCCAGGGATAAAGAATGACCCAGTAGTCTCTGGGTTTCTTGTGATGAATGATGTAAATGGGGATAAAGGGAATAATGAGATTTTTACTGACACATGAATGGAGGGGATTTCTTGCCAGCAGCAAGAGAAAGTCTGAGACATCTTACTAATTCTTACCAAGAGTGATGTGGAGGCCAGGGAAAGGCAGCTAAAGAGGGAGTGCAGAATTTCTAGACCCTTTCTAGATTCTTGCCATTGAAGTTTCTTTCTGGAAACTTTTCCTTCCTGATCATCCTTCCTTGGCCCTGTTCTAATTCAGGCTCACAACAGCTGTGCCAGGATTTCAGTCTTGGTTCCTGGAGTCCATTTTTTTACACAATCAGTGAAAACTACAAGAAAGCACAAATTTGGCCATGTTATTCTCCTACTCCAAGCCTTTTGTGGTCAAATTCATGAACACAAAATCTGTCTCTTTCACCTCATCTCCAGCAGTGCCTGTCTCATATTACATGTTTAAATAACACAAATCTGTTTTTAGTCCTTGTCCCAGAACACTCTGAATAAGTCTTATGGGCTTTTCTCTGGCTACTCACTTGATGTGAGATGATTTTTCTCTTTTCCTAACCTGACTAGACCTTTCTCATCTTTCAAGACAGTTTCAGTGTCCTCACCTCCAATGCTCATTTCGCTAAGCCACATTAACTCAGTGCTACTTCTCTGTGCTACCATTGCACTCTAGGCACACATTTTGCATGGTAAAGTCTCATAGACTGTTAGGTCCACAAGGGCAAGGAACATGTGTTATTCATCTAGCACTTTTAGAGCATAGCAAGGTGTCCGTTAAACAAACCAATAAGAAATCTATAGGCTATGGTGAAACCCTGTTTTCTAATCCTGATTTCTAACGTAGACTGTATTGATAAATTATTTTGAATTATATATATTCATTATTTTATTTTCTCCAGTTCTCTTTTAGTTCATCAGTGCCATCAGCCCTCTGCAATGGTTCGAAGAGAAGTAGAATTGTTACAAGGGAATGAGAGAGGAAAAAACGAAGGATTCGTGTTTGGTTTGTTAACTTCCATATTGTCTTTTGATGGACCAAACAAAATGTCCAAGAAAAATTAAGCAAAGAGTTGGGGCCATAATTATAGAATAGAAAAATGATTTGAGGGGAAATAAGTGCCCCTTTCCCTGTCATTTAAAAGAATGTCAACCTGGGTCATAGGCAGAGATGGCGCTTATCTTCGGGGAGAATGGGAGACAGAGAAGAGAGTCCTGATAGGTGGTGACTCAGCATGCAGGATTGGGGTCAGCCTCAGGGAACTGCCAAGTATGTTAGGAAATCAGCACAAAAGAGCCAGTGCTGCAGACCACTCTTAGGATCTGAAGGAGATGCAATCCCATGGAGGGAGGCTTCAGCCTGATTCTAGAGAAGATTTCAGAATTTATCCTGTTTAGAGGCAAGGAAACTGACTCTTTTTTTTTTTTTTTTTTTTTCATCTTGCTCTGTCGCCCAGGTTGGAGTGCAGTGGCACGATCTCAGCTCACTGCAACTTCCACCTCCTGGGTTCAAGCAATCCTCCTGCCTCAGCCTCCTGAGTAGCTGGGATGACAGGTGTTCCCTACCACACGCAGCTAATGTTCGTATTTTTAGTAGAGACAGGGTTTCACCATATTGGTCAGGCTGATCTCGAACTCCTGACTTCAGGTGGTCCACCCACTTTGGTCTCCCAAAGTGCTGGGATTACAGGCATGAGTCACCGCACTGGGCCGAAACTGACCTTTTATGTTCCCACGTGAGTCAGTTAATGGGTGTGATGGTGGGTGGATATAAACTCTTAAGTATTTCTGCCTCTCTAATTCCAGGGACAAAGTGGCTTTAGTAGCCCAAGAGTAGTTTCCCCACAGGATACTAGGTGCTGGTCCCACGCAGACGCACATAGACACCTGAGGAGATATGCATAGAGGAGCGGAAGGGATCTGAGAGAATCTGGACAAATCCCTAATAGTGTCTATGACTATACAGTGGCTGTGCCATACACTGCCATACAGTGTGTATACCACACATCTCTAGGATCTCAATTTAAAGCAATTGTTTTAAAATAAGCTAGTGATATGAAATCTCATTAGTCTCCAGAGAGCTCAAGACCTTTGTCAGACCCTGAAACACAGCATTTAATCCTGTGGACTCTTGAGTAGCATTAAGTTGAAAAGAAGGGATGCTGAAAGAGAAAAAATAAAAGGGCATTAATTGAATACCTACAATGTGTCAAAACTGCACTAAACAATTTATTTTATATCCATATTATGTAATATTTATAACAATTCTATAAAGTAAGATTATCATTCTCACTTTGAAGAAGAGAACAACCAAGTCTTAGGGAGGTAAGTACATTGCCCAATATTATATAACCAGGAATCAAACACAAATCTTTGCCATCCTAGACTCCATGTTCTTTCCATCACATTACTGCCAATCTCCAAAAGGAGGAGAAAGAAAATGAAAAGGTATTGAGGGAGATCAAAAATGAACTAAGCTTCCTTCAAAATTTTGCCTATGCCCAGCTTTTTCTGTTATAGTACAAATTATTTCTTCTGCAAAATCATACATTAATTCCCTCAGTTAATTACTGAATGTCTGCTATATCCTGGCTATATCCTGAATCCAATCATTTCTAGGGCATGGGGACTTAATAATAAATAGAACTGCAAAGTTCTACCTTCACAAAATTTCTATTTTCTAGTAGAGGGAGTAGGGGATTTGTTATTCACAAATGATGAATGAGTAAATAAGTAAAATAGACATTATGTTAGCTATTGATAAATAAATGGACAGAAGAGACCTGACTGGTATCAGGTTATTTGTGTAAAATTGAGAAATATTTTCAGAGAGAGGACAAATTTCCAGAAGCAATAACATGTTTTGTATGGCTGAGAATTGCTAAGCAAAGTGAAGATGTGGGAAGGAAGGAATTATAACAGTTGAGTTCAAAAAAATAATTGTGACATGGTTGCAGTGGGTGGAGATAGGGAAGTTGAATAGATAGCATTGCATAAGTCATAGTCAAGTTATTGGTTTTTACTCTCAGAGGGGAAAACATTCTTTTTTAAAAAAGCAAAGGCGTGCCATGAACTGACTTATGATTTTAAAAGAATGTTTCTTGATGCTTTATTGAGACTCTGATACATGATAGAGATGGAAGCATGAATTCAGTTAGAAAGCTAAAGCAATGCTCCAGGTATGAAACAACAGAAGTTTATACCAGAATGAAATTCATAGAAGTAAAGAAGAATTATAAACTTCTAAATATTTGTTTTGAATGTAGAGATTACAGGATTTTCAGATGTGGAATATAACAGAAAGAGAGGAGGCAAGGATGATTCCAAGATCACTGAGCTGCGTAACTTAAAGAATGAGATTGTCATTTAATGAGATAAACTCTAAGAAAAGAGAATTATTATGGGGAAGGGGAGGCAAAGGGAAAGTAACTTTCTCGCTAATTATTTGTGACATGGCTTTACATTTATTTAGAAAAAAAATCCTTGATGAGTACAAAATAAATAGGTGAAACTCCTTTGTGTTCTTTTTTCTCCCCCTCCCTCCACCCTTTCCTTCCTTCCCTCCTCTTTCCTTCCTTCCTTTCCCTCTCTCTCTCCTTCTTTCCTGCTATTCTCACTTACTCCTTCCTCCCTCTCTCCCTCCACCTCCATACAACTTTTCTCCATTTTCAGACATCACTGTGGCCATCAATGTGCAAGACTGAGGATGAGGTTATCATTGGGTATAATGTCATTATTGGGAAAATACCCTGGAAGTCTCTCCTCAAAATCAAAAGCAAGATGAGAAGAGACATTGTTGGGAAGCTGGGAAGCTTTTATTTTTTTTATTTTTTATTTTTTTAACTCAGTCCATTTGTCCATTTTCTTGCTCTGGTTAAAGAGATACTAAAAGTTCTTTGTAGGTTCTGGATATTAGCCCTTTGTCAAAACAAACAACCCCATCGAAAAGTGAGCAAAGGATAAGAACAGACAGTTCTCAAAAGACGACATTCATACAGCCAACAGACACATGAAAAAATGCTCATCATCCCTGGCCATCAGAGAAATGCAAATCAAAACCACAATGAGATACCATCTCACACCAGTTAGAATGGCAATCATTAAAAAGTCAGGAAACAACAGGTGCTGGAGAGGATGTGGAGAAATAGGAACACTTTTACACTGTTGGTGGTACTGTAAACTAGTTCAGCCACTGTGGAAAACAGTATGGCGATTTCTCAAGGATCTAGAACTAGAAGTACCATATGACCCAGCCATCCCATTACTGGGTATATACCCAAAGGATTATAAATCATGCTGCTATAAAGACCCATGCACACGTATGTTTATTGCGGCACTATTCACAAAGCAAAGACTTGGAATCAACCCAAATGTTCATCAGTGACAGACTGGATTAAGAAAATGTGGCACTAATACACCATGGAATACTATGCAGCCATAAAAAAGGATGAGTTTGTGTCCTTTGTAGGGACATGGATGCAGCTGGAAACCATCATTCTCAGCAAACTATCACAAGAACAGAAAACCAAACACCGCATGTTCTCACTCATAGGTGGGAACTGAACAATGAGATCACTTGGACTCAGGAAGGGGAACATCACACACCGGGGCCTATCACGGGGAAGGGGGGGGAGGGATTGCATTGGGAGTTATACCTGATGTAAATGAGGAGTTGATGGGTGCTGACGAGTTGATGGGTGCGGCATGCCAACATGGCACAGGTATACATATGTAACAAACCTGCACATTATCCACATGTACTCTAGAACTTAAAGTATAAAAAAAAAAAAAGAGAGATACTAAAAGATTTCAAAGACTACAGTCTGTCTACACCTGTTTTCTTATGCACCACCTGATTTGTTTAGAATATCAAGTTGCCCAAATGATAAAGCCAATTAGGTGGGAGCTATTTCCAGAAAGAAACAAAAGGGTTGCAAACTCAGTTCTTCTGAATCTCTTCTAAGTTTTAACAATAAACATTAGTTCATTCTATTATTAGTATGAAAATAATAACTAAATGTTATTTTTTCCAATGTGCATTTTAATTTTTTCATCTTTTGAATCTTTTTTGGAAACTGTTAATTTGCTATGTGACATCACTACATTTACACTGCTCCCTAAATTTAAAAATGTAAAAAGAAAATAAAAATAGCTAAAAGTAATGGGTCTCATGGAAACATTATGTTCCACTCATACAAACATAAAAGAGTGGAATCTTTTAAAATATTTGTATAAAATGTGAGATGAAAATATAAATTTTGTTTGGGCTCATTTGGCTATCCAAGGTCAGAAGCAATGTCGGCTCTCTTCCAAGCTGCCCACCCCTAGCCTTTGAGCCCTTTGGGTATCCATCAGGTCAGGACTTATGACTCCTAATGAGTAATGCAGTGGTACTCAAGCTGTGGCAGATGGGTTGAGAATAGCAAAAACCACGCCTCTCTAATTACATGCATTAGCCCTCTGGTATTGGAATGCCTTCTAACACTTTAGGTTGGGGGGAGCTAGCTGAATAATCACATGAAAAATACAAATCTGCAGGAGCTGCCAAAGTTGTCCCAGATTCTAGCTTCCAGACGGTCTCTGCCCTATTCTGATGTTGATATTGACAGCCTGCCTACCTCCTGTGGATGTCAAAGCCAAGGTTAAGGCCAACGGAAGTGAACAAGCTGTCAGCCTAGCATAAGAAAACAGGTAAGCACATTGTGAAGATGATAAGGAAGACTCCATAATTAGCAGAAATGTTGGGCAGGAGCTGTAGGTCATGACATTAGTGGAAATCTATGAGATCACTCCCTCCTTAATGCTCCTACAGGAAAGTAGAAAAATCAGTACTTGATGAAAGGTCAGCATTTTATAGACCAACTTCCTCTCACCTATACCTTTGAAATGCCTTTCTTTTTTTAGGCTTTACAACCTTTTTATTCTTAAGATTGACTTTTTAACGAATGCACTTTATGAACAACAAATCTATTTGCTAGTTAGGAACTAGCCAATATATGATTTGAGTAATTGCAGAAAGCAGTGTTAAACTATAATAAACTAATTGAAGAGGAAAATTGAAACTGACTGCCACCAGTAATATCTCATAAAGGCTGAATGACTGAAATACAGCAATAAATTTACTAAGTGGGTTTCAATTCTGAAATACAATTAAAATGTGAAGGATACAGCCACAATTTAAAATAACGAGCTAAGATTCTAAGTGGATTAAATTGTGTATGCAGATACCATAGACTTTACATAACAATAATAGTAACTAATAATTATTAAACTCTTTTTTTGTACCAGGCACCTATACTAAACACTTTTATATAAATTGTTCATTTTCATCACAAAGCAGGCATTTCCATTAGGTGAGTATATATGACTGCTTAGAGAAGTAGGTGGTGAATGTAGGTCTCGAAATTAGATTTTTGTCTGCCTGGGTAGTCACTACTCTTAATGATAGTTTTCTTAATTTTTTCACAACTGACTCTGAAAAGAGAGTCAAAGTATTGAAGGAACATAAAGTGAAGTGATGATTTGAGTAAAAACAGTGATAAACTGAGGAGAAGTATTTGGGTAAGTCCCTCTTCAGTTTGTGATTTGTATTCTAAAAGAATTCTGTTTAAAGTTCCTTTCCACAAACCACAGTTAGTTAGGAAAGAGGTGCTTGAAACAAATTCTAATGCATGAGGAAGAAGATATTTTCCCTATCAATACTACACACACACACATATACACGCACACACAGACTGCAATAACAAATGAGTGCTAGCACATATCCTCTTTACACAGTGAAAAAGCAGGCTCATTCTCAAATGGAAACAATAAAGACTTATTTCTGCTGGATCAGAACTGGACACATACTAGTAATGTCAGAGTTACCTAGGTAATAAATATAGATGAACCAACTCTGAAACTATTTTACATACGTTGTAGACTGATCACGTGTTAATGGCTGCTGGGAGTTAGGGTTCTCACTGTGGAAGAAAACATACACACGTGAAATAGAGAAAAGCAAGAGAAAAAACTTCAGGGATGGATTGGAATTGTAGGGTTCTGTGCAAACTCCTGATTTCTAAAATATGTGTGGCTATATATATGCACATATATGTGCACATGGAAATGTATGTATGTGTATGTATACTGTATACACTTATGGGTGGGTGGGTGTGTGGTGGAGATGGGGGTGTGTATTTTTTCCTACCTCTGGCTGCTGCAAGGGCCTAGAGGTAAAGTTGCCAGAGTAAAAATAAGCATACACAGTAACAAGATTATATCTTTAATATTACTTAAATTTTTATTATTTAATATTATTTTTATTTTATTACATTTTATAATATTATTAAAAGAATCCTGGCTTCCTCAGAGACATGGTTGATTCCAAGACTGGGGTAGGAGGGGCAGAAGTAGAAGAAGGGCTTGAGAGAATGTAAGGAAATGCTCAAAAATTTATGTAGGCCCATCACAGGAGCATCAGAACCAGCTTGAATGGGCTCCCACTGAAAACATCTGGGTGTCTTTGAGCATCAAAATGATTAAGGATAGTAATAAATTATATGTTTATTTGAAAAAAGATAGATAATAGTGAGAATGAGGAGGAAGGCCTCTTGCCTACACTGAAATGTTGAGAATGGACTAGTGAGATATCGTTTTGCAGTCATTGTAGTAAAGACTGATACAGGTAAGAATCATCATTGCGGTAAAATTTGAGAAGAAGATATGTGGCTATCCAATTAAGTAGGGATATTTTAATACTCTCTTGGGTTTTTCATTTCTTTTTTGCTTGTTTGTTTGGTTTCTATACTTCATGGTTTTACCAGTCTCAAAATCGGTGTATATTCATTAAGAATGGATCTCTGAACGGTAGGGATGAAAGTTAAAATCTTGTAGTTGCCCATATATTTGAATAGCTTTAGCATCCTGCTTAGAAATATAGATCATTTTGTTATTAAATGATAATAATATTGGAAAATGACCATGTTAATTGGATACTCAAGGAAATAATTTTTAAAAATAATTTGTTTTGGATTTTCTATTTTAAAAGAAAGCAAAATTTTCAATTTGTTTATTTTGTATGTAACAAGAAATGAGTTTATGAGTTCAAATATGACCTTATTTGAACAATGAATGGAGCAAATATTTACTTTTCTTTGTTAATAAACAAGTAAATGATTTTTCCAACACAATTTTATGATATGTCAAATGTCTAGGCTTTATATCGCATTTGACTTTCATATCTAAATTACCTCTCAAAAATCACACTTTTATGCATAATAAAGATCAGTGTTTTTTTAATCAGATATTTTAATTCTTTGGTGATCAAAATGTCCTCTTTTGAGGTCCCAATTGTGTTCTCATACAATTTTGGCCAAAAATTTATCTTAGTAAACACACATACACACACATTTCATTCTTTTTTTTCCCTAAGAATTAGTGTTTTTCTGTGTATGTATGTCTGTTCTAACTCCATTATAACTTTGTTGGGTAATAAATTGGCACTGGATTTCACCAGTTGTCTGGCATTATACTATTGATTCCATGAAATCTTGATGTTGCCAATTTCACATTGTAATCACTTCAGTCTGCACTGCATTGTACTATTAAAAGCATTCAACATTTTGCAGAAAACTGACCATGTAACCAGTAAAGAGAAGGGAAATGTGAATTCAGACTAATTTTATAAATGGTCAATTCACTAACAAATTATGTTGCCTTGTGATTATTTTTCTGCTCAATTTATATTGTAACCATGTAGACATTGAAAATGAATATTGGGAAATAAGAAGCCTCTATATGACTTCTGGTTTGCACTAGTATTCCTAGCTATTTGCGTAAGGATTTTGATTCTTTTCTAGGATGCTTTTATACAGCAATTCTAGCGTAGCTGATATAAGACTGTGCTATGCTAGATCAAATCCTGGATGAAGACCAGTAATCTAGTTAATTTGAATAATGTACATTTAGTTGAGATGGTCATGGTAAGCTAGGGAAGTTCCAGCTACAGGAAAGAGAATAGAATAAAGGGCCCTTACAAATAAAGGACAGATTTATACCAAATTGCCAACTGAAATATCAATACATTCCATCTTCAAAAGAAGACACTCATGTTTAGTTTCCAGCCCAGCATGTAAGAAACTTGGAAAATGTCACTCTATCCTAACAAGCAAATAGCTGAAGCATCCGAAAAAAATCAACAACTTTTTTTAGATCCACTAGAGAAGTAAGGTCACAGAAAAAACTGCTACCCTCACAATTGAAGAGGAAGAAAAGCAAATAGAGAGAATCACAACTTATCAAAAAAGAAATCCATGAGCAGAAACCACTGTGGGAACCAGTGCCTAGGTCAGAAAATCTAAACTGTAATTGATGAATTGCTGGAGGTTCAGTGTGAACAAATCAGCAAGTTAAAGACTCCAAGGGGGCTCACTCATGGGCAGTGTCCACACTATTGGAACTTTTCTCTCTAGGAGCTCTACCAGGTTGTCATGGTGAATTTTATAGAAAATCCATTCATGCTTCTGACAGGTGGAAGAAAAAGAAGTCATTTTGACATATGTCAGAGCATTAAAAAGCCCTCTGTCCTTAAATTATTTTACCAGAGTTCAACCTGCTGGTTTATATCAGAGCCTAATCTACATGGGGGAAGAAAGATATCCAACTCAGCTCGCTCTAGCCTTCCAAGTGGGGGAAAAAAAAAAAAAAAAAAGGAAATACCTAACTCCAGCCCCTTCCAGCTGTCCTTTCCCAGTGGGGTGGGAGGGTCGGGGAAGGAATACTGAGAAACATAACCAAGGTCACAAAAACATAACCAAGGTCACACCAAAAGACTGAATCTTAATTACAGGACTAAAGAAGTTTTCCCATCTCCCAACATCTTACCATTATAATATTAAGGTTTATTTACTGCAGTTCTTTTTACCCACCATATAATATCCACCCTCCAAGAAAATATCACAAGGCACACTAAAAGGCAAAAATCACCATTTAAAGAGACTAAAATAGTACCTGGACCAGAGTCAGATATGGCAGGAATGTTGGAATTATCAGACAGGAATATTTTTTAAAAGATGATCGATACTGCTCTGAGCTTTAATGAAAAATGCAAGAACAGATGGATAATACAAGCAGAGAGATGGGATTCTAACAAAGAACTAAATGAAATATTAGAATCAAAACATTGTAATAGAAATGTAAAAGGTCGTTTGTGGGCTTATTAGTAAACTGGACATCACTGAGGAAAGAATCTCTGAAGTTGAGGATATCACAATAGAAACCTACAAAGCTAAAAAGCAAAGAGAGAAAAACAAAACAAACTATTCAAGAACTGTAGGACAACTACAAAATGTATAACATATGCATGTGGCAATACCAGAAGTACAAGAAAGAGGAAGAAACAAAAGCAATATCTGAAGCAACAATGACTGAGGTTTTCCCCTAAATAATTAAACTACTTCAAACTACAAATCCAGGAGACCCAAAGAAAATCAAACAGATAAATGCCAAAAGTACTACATCTAGGCATAACATATTCAAATTTCAAAATATCAAAAGATTTTTAAAAATCTTGACAAAAATCTAGAAGAAGAAAAGAAAATCTTAACTGTCAAGGAGCAGAGATTAACATCTGACTTCTCCTTATAAACCATGCAAGGAAGAAAATAGTGCAGTAAAATATTTAGTGTTCAGAAAAACAAAACAAAACAAAACAAACACCAACTTAGAATTCTGTACCCTGTGAAATTACACTTCAAAAGTGAATAAAAAATAAAGATTTTTTATCAGATAGACAAAAATTGAAGGAAATTTGTTGTCATTAGATTTACACTCCAATACATGTGAAAAGAAGCTCTGCAGTACATGTGAAAAGAGAGTTGGAAATATTATGTGTTAGAATCTTGAATCTATGTAAGGAAAAGAAGGGCATAGGAGAAAGAACAAGTGAAGGTAAAATAAAGTTTAAAATTTCTTATTCCTCAGTTTGTTCCAAATAATTACAGCAGCAATGTATTTGATTGCGTATGCTTATTATATATATATAAACTTATTATATGTATATATGTGTGCATATTACATATGTATTATATTATTATATATATGTATGCTCATATAAAAGTAAATGAATGACAGCAAAAATACAAGGGATAGGAGGGAAGAATATAGGACAATCTCCCCTTATCCATGAGGCTTACATTCCAAAATCCCCAGTGGATGCCTAAATCCACGTTGCTAGTACCAAATTCTATACATAGTATGTGTTTTTTTTTTCTTATACATGGATAACTATGGTAAAGTTTTATTTAGAAATTAAGCACAGTAAGAGATTAATGATAGTAACTAATAATAGAACAATTATAGCAATGTTCCAGCATCTTGACTCTTGTTCGTTGGGGTCATTATTAGGTAAAGTAAGGGTTACTTGAACATAAGCACTATGATGCTGCAACAGTCCATCTGATCACCTAGATGGTTACTAAGTGACTAAGGGGTCAGTAGCATATACAGCATGGATACGCTGGACAAAGAGGTGATTCATGTCCCAGGGGAATGGAGAAGGATAACATAAGATTTCATCACGACTCACAGTGGCCTACAATTTAAAATATAAATTCTTTATTTCTGGAATTTTCTACTTAATATTTTCAAACTGTGATTTACCACAGATATCTAAAACCACAGAAAGTGAAACTGCAAATGAAAGGGACTACTATATTTAAAATATATTGTTATTATAAGGTACTTGTGGTAGCCACAAAATAGTATAATGTTATTTGAAAGATGACTAGGAATAATAGTAAATCTATATCGCAAACTTGAGGGCAACCACTAGAAAAAGTGAAAAAAAAAAGTGTAACTGATGTACTAAGATAGAAGAAAAAAATTAATATCATATAAATGCTCAATTAAAGCCACAAAAGGCAGAAAAAGTATGAAATAAGAAAAAAGGAACAAAGAATAGGGAAAGAAACATAAAACTAATAAATATGGCAGACAATAATACAACTATTTCCCTAATCACATTAAGTAATAAAGCATTGAAACTATTCTGAATATGGTGGATTCATGTCATTATAAATTTGTCAAAACTCAAAGATATTCAACTCCAAGAGTGGACCCCAATGTAAACTATGAACATTGGGTGATCATGATATGTCAATGTAGGTTCATCAATTTTAATAAATGTACCCATGTTGTACTGGAGGTTGTACATGTGTACTAACAGGGTGTAAACAGAAACTCTCTGTACCATCTGCTCCATTGTGCTGTAAACTTAAAACTGCTCTAAAATAAAGCTTGTTTATTTGAAAAAGAAAATGCCATGGGCAGGTTAATGTATTCTATTAAATTTTATTTATAGATTATTTTAATCAAAGAATATTTGGTAAATATTTCCCATTCACCAAATATTGTGATCAACAAAATTAAGCATCATAAAGAGAGAGTATAAAAATGAAAAAGAGAGTAGGAAAGAAGAAAAATTTTTTACCTGCATTGTCCAGTCTACTTTTATAAAACATGTATGAAACTTTGATTTCACTGAGCAAATATTTGATATCCAGTGACGAGAACTTTGTTCTTAATATATGGTTACAATAAATGCTTTCGAGTGAAAAAAACAATTTGGATTGCTTTAACATGTCTCAAATAACTCATCCATTCACTGAAACTGATGTTTTATTTAATACAGTTCAACAGTTAAGAAGAGAGCCAACTGGTTAACATGCAGCAGACAAAATTGTTCTCCTGGAGAGGAAAACATTGACTTACACCACTCCAGTGTGAACTGAGGACAAACTTTAAATTGCACAAAGTCAGGATGAGCTGAATATGCACATAATTATAAAAACAAACTTCAATTTGTAGACATCTGTCTTGCAAATATGACATAAGGAGCCATTTACTAAAAACCTCACACAGCCAAATGTACTGCATTCTTTTAGCAGCTAGAAAATAATGGCCCCAAAATCAACTCCCACAAGTCACATGAAGAGTTTAGTGGTTTCAAAGCAAGTAAATACAATTATGTCTTACAAAGAGCACCACAGCCACTAGGAAATGTTTTGATTCAAGTTTTGAGGCCTATTTATCTGAAAAGAAAACTGTATTTTATTTATTTATTTATTTATTTATTTATTTATTTATTTATTTAT
>NW_012110563.1:185314-186770 GCF_000951045.1 Mandrillus leucophaeus | reverse complement strand
TTAGGTCTAACATTTAAGTCTCTAATCCATCTTGAATTAATTTTCGTATAAGGCGTAAGGAAAGGATCCAGTTTCAGCTTTCTACTTATGGCTAGCCAGTTTTCCCAGTACCATTTAATAAATAGAGAATCCTTTCCCCATTTCTTGTTTTTGTCAGGTTTGTCAAAGATCAGATGGCTGTAGATGTGTGATATTATTTCTGAGGACTCTGTTCTATTCCATTGGTCTATATCTCTGTTTTGGTACCAGTACCATGCTGTTTTGGTTACTGTAGCCTTGTAGTATAATTTGAAGTCAGGTAGCATGATGCCTCTAGCTTTGTTTGTTTGACTTAAGATTGTCTTGGCAATATGGGGTCTTTTTTGGTTCCATACGAACTTTAAAGCAGTTGTTTCCAATTCTGTGAAGAAAGTCATTGGTAGCTTAATGGGGATGACATTGAATCTATAATTTACCTTGGGCAATAAGGACATTTTCACAATATTGATTCTTCCTATCCATGAGCATGCTATGTTCTTCCATTTGTTTCTGTCCTCTTTTATTTCACTGCACAGTGGTTTGTAGTTCTCCTTGAAGAAGCCCTTTATATCCCTTGTAAGTTGGATTCCTAGGTATTTTATTCTCTTTGAAGCTATTGTGAATGGGAGATCATTCATGATTTGGCTCTCTGTTTGTCTGTTACTGTTGTATAAGAGTGCTTGTGATTTTTGCACACTGATTTTGTATCCTGAGACTTTGCTGAAGTTGCTTATCAGCTTAAGGAGATTTTGAACTGAGACAATGGGGTTTTCTAAATATACAATCATGTCATCTGCAAACAGGGACAATTTGACTTCTTTTTTTCCTGACTGAATATCCTTGATTTCTTTCTCTTGCCTCATTGCCCTAGCCAGTACTTTCACCACCATGTTGAATAGGAGTGGTGAGAGAGGGCATCCCTGTCTTGTGACAATTTTCAAAGGGAATGCTTCCAGTTTTTGCCCATTCAGTAGGATATTGGCTGTGGTTTTGTCATAAATAGCTCTTATTATTTTGAGGTACGTCCCATCAATACCGAATTTATTGAGACTTTTTGGCATGAAGGGCTGTTGAATTTTGTCAAAGGCCTTTTCTTCATCTATTGAGATAATCATGTGGTTCTTGTCTTTGGTTCTGTTTATATGCTGGATTACATTTATTGATTTGCCTATGTTGAACAAGTCTTGCATCCCCTGGTCATGCTGGATAAGCTTTTTGATGTGCTGCTGGATTCGGTTTGCCAGTATTTTATTGAGGATTTTTGCATCGATATTCATCAGGGATATTGGTCTAAAGTTCTCTTTTCTTGTTGTGTCTCTGCCAGGCTTTGGTATCAGGATGATGCTGGCCTCATAAAATGAGTTAGGGAGGATTCCCTCTTTTTCTATTGATTGGAATAGTTTCAGAAGGAATGGTACCAACTCCTCCTTGTACCTCT
>NW_012110563.1:181054-182334 GCF_000951045.1 Mandrillus leucophaeus | reverse complement strand
TTTATTTATTTATTTATTTATTTATTTTGAGATGGAGTCTCACTCTGTCACCCAGGTTGGAGTGCAGTGGTGCAATCTCAGCTCATTTCAACCTTCCACCTCCCAGGTTCAGGTGATTCTCCTGCCTCAGCCTCCTGAGTAGCTGGGATTACAGGCGCATGCTACCATATCTGGCTAATTTTTGTATTTTTAGTAGAGATGGGGTTTCACCATGTTGGTTAGGCTGCTCTCGAGCTCCCGACCTCATCATCCACCCACCTCAGCCTCCCAAAGTGCTGGGATTACAAGCATGAGCCGCTGTGCCCAGCCAAAACTGTATTGTTTTTCTGCACTTACAATCCTCAGATATTTGTAGAATCTAGAAATTAAAAATTATTCTTATATTGCCAGTGCTTCTTTTCCATTTTCAGTGTTGTTTCGTGGTATTCATTATAGTATTTCTATTTGGGTTGCATATCACATCTGTACTCAATTATTTTTTAAAAGTGTCTAGATAATGTCATGAGATTATCAGTTGGATTCCTTATGTATGACATACTTAGTATCATTAATTATTCATTTGTGAACTGTCCTGTGCTCAGCATTATTACAGGGCTAGATGGCATTAAAGAGAATACATTTTTTTCCACCTTGGAATCCATTTTATGACATTGTTACAGAATACCTGAGACTGGAAATTTTATTTTATTTTTATTGTTATTATTTTTATTTTTTATTTTATAATTTTTTGATTTTTATTTTACTTTAAGTTCTAGGGTACATGTGCACAATGTGCAGGTTTGTTACATACGTATACATGTGCCATGTTGGTGTGCTGCATCCCTTAACTTGTCATTTATATTAGGTATATTTCCTAATGCTATCCCTCCCTCCTCCCCTAACCCCACAACAGACCCGGTTTGTGATGTTCCCCTTCCTGTGTCCAAGTGTTCTCATTGTTCAATTCCCACCTATGGATGAGAACATGCTGTGTTTGGTTTTGTGTCCTTGCGATAGTTTGCTGAGAATGATGGTTTCTAGCTTCATCCATGTCCCTAAAAGGGACATTAACTCATCACTTTTTATGGCTGCATAGTATTCCATGGTGTATTAGTGCCACATTTTCTTAATCCAGTCTGTAACTGATGGACATTTGGGTTGATTCCAAGTTTGCTATTGTGAATAGTGCTGCAATAAACATACGTGTACACGTGTCTCTATAGCAGCACGATTTATAATCCTTTGGGTATATATCCAGTAATGGGATGGCTGGGTCGAATGGTATTTCTAGTTCTAGATCC
>NW_012110563.1:109467-178304 GCF_000951045.1 Mandrillus leucophaeus | reverse complement strand
TTATGTAATGGCCTTCTTTGTCTCTTTTGATCTTTGATGGTTTAAAGTCTGTTTTATCAGAGACTAGGATTGCAACCCCTGCCTTTTTTTGTTTTCCATTTTCTTGGTAGATCTTCCTCCATCCCTTTATTTTGAGCCTATGTGTGTCTCTGCATGTGAGATTGGACCATTTAGTACATTTACATTTAAGGTTAATATTGTTATGTGTGAACTTGATGCTGTCATTATGATATTAGCTGGTTATTTTGTTCGTTAGTTGATGCAGTTTTTCCCTGGCATCGATGGTCTTTACATTTTGGCATGTTTTTGCAATGGCTGGTACTGGCTGTTCCTTTCCATGTTTAGTGCTTCCTTCATGATCTCTTGTAGGGCAGGAGTGGTGGTGAGAAAATCTCTAAGCATTTGCTTGTCTATAAAGGATTTCATTTCTCCTTCACTTATGAAACTTAGTTGGGCTGAATATGAAATTCTGGGTTGAAAATTCTTTTGTTTAAGAATGTTGAATATTGGCCACCACTCTTTTCTGGCTTGTTGAGTTTCTGCCAAGAGATCTCCTTTTAGTCTGATGGGCTTCCATTTGTGAGTAACCTGACCTTTCTCTCTGGCTGCCCTTAGCATTTTTTCCTTCATTTCAACTTTGGTGAATCTGACAATTATGTGCCTTGGAGTTGCTGTTCTCAAGGAGTATCTTTGTGACATTCTCTGTATTTCCTTAATTTGAATGCTGGCCTGCCTTACTAGGTTGGGGAAGTTCTCCTGGATGATATCCTGCAGAGTGTTTTCCAACTTGGTTCCATTTTCCCCATCACTTTCAGGCACACCAATCAGATGTAGATATTGTTTTTTCATATAATCCCATATTTCTTGGAGGCTTTGTTCATTTATTTTTACTCTTTTTTCTCTATACTTCTCTTCTGGCTTCTTTTCATTCATTTGATCTTCAATCACTGATACTCTTTCTTCCAGTTGATCTAGTCAGTTACTGAAACTTGTGCATTAGTCACGCGGTTGTTGTGGCATGGCTTTCATCTCTATCAGTTCGTTTATGGTCTTCTCTGCAGTGATTATTCTAGTTATCCATTCTTCCATTCTTTTTTCAAGGTTTTTAGTTTCTTTGTGCTGGGAACGTAGTTCCTCCTTTAGCTCTGAGAAGTTTGATCGACTGAAGCCTTCTTCTCTCAACTCGTCAAAGTCATTCTCCATCCAGCTTTGTTCTGTTGCTGGTGATGAGTTGCATTCCTTTGGAGGGAGAGATGCACTCTGATTTTTTGAGTTTTCAGTTTTTCTGCCCTGCTTTTTCCCTATCTTTGTGGTTTTATCTGCCTTTGGTCTTTGATGATGGTGATGTAATGATGGGGTTTTGGTGTGGGTGTCCTTTCTGTTTGTTAGTTTTCCTTCTAACAGTCAAGACCCTCAGCTGCAGGTCTGTTGGAGTTTGCTTGAGGTCCACTCCAGACCCTGTTTGCCTGTGTATCAGCAGCAGACGCTGCAGAAGATAGAATATTGCTGAACAGCTAGTGTTGCTGTCTGATTCTTGCTCTGGAAGCTTCGTCTCAGAGGTGTACCTAGCTGTGTGAGATGTGAAGTGTCGGTCTGCACCTAGTGGGAGATGTCTCCCAGTTAGGCTACTCAGGGTTCAGGGACCCACTTACACAGGCAGTCTGTCCATTCTCAGATCTCAACCTCTGTGATGGGAGAACCACTGCTCTCTTCAAAGCTGTCAGACAGGGACATTTACATCTGCAGAGGTTTCTGCTGCTTTTTGTTTAGCTATGCCCTGTCCCCAGAGGTGGAGTCTACAGAGTCAGGCAGGCCTCCTTGAGCTGCTGTGGGCTCCACCCAATTCGAGCTTCCAGGCGGTTTTGTTTACCTACTTAAGCCTCAGCAATGGAAAGTGCCCCTCCCTCAGCCTCCCTGCCACCTTGCAGTTAGATCTCAGACTTCTGTGCTAGCAATGAGGGAGGCTCCTTGGGCATGGAACCCTCTGGGACAGGTGTGGGATATAATCTCCTGGTGTGCCATTTGCTAAGACTCTTGGTAAAGTTCAGTATTAGGGTGGGAGTTACCCAATTTTCCAGGTGCTGTGTGTCTCACTTTCCCTTGGCTAGGAAAAGGCATTCCCTTCCCCCTTGCACTTCCCAGGTGAGGTGATGTCTTGTGCTGCTTCAGCTCTCACTGGTCGTGCTGCACCTGCTGACCAGCACCGACTGTCCAACATGCTGCAGTGAGATGAACCTGGTACCTCAGTTGAAAATGCAGAAATCACCCATCTTCTGTGTTGCTCCTGCTGGGAGCTGGAGGCTGGAGCTGTTCCTATTTGGCCATCTTTAGCGCCCCCCACACCGGAAATTTTATAATGAACCAAAATTTATTTGCTCAAGGTGTTGAAGGCTGGATAGTCCAAATCTGGTGATCGTAGTCTGATGAGTACCTTCTTGCTGTTTATCCCTTGGCAGAAGGTAAAAGGTCAAGAGAGAGCAAGAGAGGGCCAGACTTGCCCTTTATTTAACAGCACCCCTCTCATCCATGAGGGTATTATCCTCATGACCTAATTACTTCTTGAGAGTTCCACTTTTTAATTCTGTTATGATGGCAATTAAATTTCAACATGAGTTTTGGAAGGGACAAATATTCAAACTATAGGAGAGGATCACAGTCTAGTGTGGAGACAGATAAAATAAAATAAAATCAGTTTATTAATTATGAACAATGGAGAATGTTTCCTTCAGAAATACTGTAGAAAAAAGTAATCAAATTACATCTGGTTAAAAAAAATTTACTTGTAAACAGTATTGAGATTCTCTGAGCTTGATTTATTTCATTATTGATCAGACCTCAGTCATCCCTGCAGCTCCAGCTATTTTTTTTTCTGAGATTAGTGTCAGTTTTCAAACTTCTCTCACATAAATTGGGGGGTGAAAGCAGGCAGAATGAGGCAGTTATTAGTACAGTATGTCAAATATTCTTCCTCTTCCATCTTTTATCTTTCTCACTTTTGACAATGAAGAACTTGTGATGAATTAGAAACTATGAAGCCAATTGCTGCAATGAGACTATCACCAGCAGTCTTCCTGGCAAATATCTCTGGCTCAGCGTGAGAGCAATGTTCTAAAATATCTGTCCCAACCCCCTGCTGGGCACAGAGTTTGGTGTCTGCTGCCTAGGATTTCTGTTGGAGTTGAAGATTTTATTGGTTTTCCACTGAACTGAAAAAGAGTCTAAAAGTAATAATAAATAACATGTACTGAGCACTTTAACATTGATCTATGGAAAAAATGAGCCCCCATGCAGCTTTAACTCAGATTTGAGAAATAGCCTAAGACTAGTCAACTCCTATTTAAAAACCAGCTCAGAAAACCTAATCTCTACCCATTTTATTGGATCCATAATTGACTCATAAGACTATTATCTAATTATATATTGCTTAGACTTATATTAAAATAGATTTGATTTTTCATGGTAAAATTCACCATGTCTCATTTGAAAAGAAAAGCATCATGTGAGTGAAAAGCACTCAAAGACTTATGAATTCCAATGTCAGTCCCTCTTTTATGAACCCATGAAAGCTGTCAAGTCACAACCTTATCTATAATATTAATAATATGAGATAGCTGGCCAGCTTTCAGAATGTTTATAATAATATATGTAAAAAGGCTTTTTCAAGATTTTATATGCACGCAAGAATATCATATAAATTTAAGTATATATAAATGAAAATAGAAATTGCTTTTTATTCAGATGACTTTATTTAGAGTAGAAATTGTATTTTACTAAATACTGTGATGCCATTTCTTTGTGAGGCTTTCTTTGCAAAACCATGTCTAGTTTCTTCACTGGGAGTAATTTGTTTCTGAACACCTGTGTTACCTAAGTGTATTTCAGGTTATGCTATACTAATATATGTACTGGTTAATATATGCTTAGGATCAAGGATGTCTTACCCAACTTTGAATCCCTCTTAGAACACTATGCCTTATCCTAAATTGAACCTCAGTAAATATGTTGACATATTTATTGTTTGAATTCAACTTTTCCATAGAGCCAAGGTTAACATATATGCTAACATGACATATTTAAATGAAAAGTTAATATATCTGACACTTAGAATATGTAAAAATGTATTTAGAACTTTAAAAATATTATTATTATAATTACAGTTACAACAGTTATAATAATCTTCACTTTTTTAGATGGTTCTTACTCAGGCCCATCCACAGTCTCTCAGCCTTGGTACATACAATGGTCCAGTCTGTGCTCCTAAAATAATGTCTAGTTATACTAAATGAGAATTCAATTAATAACAACTTTCCTATTAGCTAAATAGCATGTTTTACAAACTAAGCAACTATTTCTTATCCAGTTATAACTAAACTTACATTAATATCACATAATTAATAATATGCAAATTATTAATTAAATTTATATTAATATAATGCAATTAATAATATATAAATTAATATCATGCAAATAGTAAATAATTATTGTTAGTTATTACCTAAAGATATTATTATATTAAACTTATTATTTAACTTAGATTAACTGAAGGAAAGATTCTTTCTGATAACCAGTATAATGCAAATTGTTTATTATTCAATAAAATTTTTAGACACAAAATATTAAAATTTTCTCTAAAACATCTAGGGGGTACATTATTTAAGACAGCCCAAGTTTCTGAATTATTCTGGATTTCCCATGAAGCAATCTCAAGGTATTAAAACTGACCTTGTATATGTTCTCATGACAGAGGTAGAGGTTCTTTTTCATTGCTAAAACGATTATACTGAAAGGAAAAAACATTCCTGAGATGTTAAGTGGAGTGTCCAAAGGTCAGAGTAAGTCAGTGGACCCCTGACAACTGAGTCATTTTCTGGATAATCCGCATGATATGGTTGACCAGTCCTGCCCTCACACCTGGAAAAGAGGAATCTTTACTCTGAAACCAAAGACTGAGAAGATCCCACGTATTACAAATAGCAATACACAAAGATGTTTTGTTGTATTTTGGGTACATAAGGAAAGTTTTGGACTGGGTGCAGTGGCTCACGCCTATAATCCCAACACTTTGGGAGGCCAAAACGAGAGTATTGTTTGAGGCCAGGAGTTTGAGACCAGCCTGGGTAACATAGTGAGACACTATGTCTACAAAAGTAAAATTGTGGTGATGCATACCTGTTTTTCCAGCTACTCATGAAGCTGAAGCAGCAGGATCTGTTGAACCTGGGAGGTGGAGGTTGCAGTGAGCCATGATCGTGCCACTGCACTTCAGCTTGGGTGACTAGAGTGAGATCCTGTCTCAACAACAACAACAACAAAGAAATAGAAAACTTTTGGGAAACTTGGTAATAACTTCGGCTATGAAAATTACAGGAGAAAGACAATCTGAACGGAGACACTCATACCAGAGGGGGAGTGTGTGGAGGCTGTGTGCATGTGTTTGTGTGTGTGTGTATGTGTGCTGTTGTTAGAGGGTGGTGAGATGAGAAAATTACAGACTTTGTCTGGGAAAACCATAGAATATTCAAGCTTCACTGTCCCAAATGTCTGAAATGTGTGGCATAGCTAGATCTGCCTGGAAATCTGACTCAGAAAAGTGATGTATTGGGGTAGGAAAGTTGCTCTCTGGCTCGTTGGGAAGTTTGATTTGTCACAGGTCCAGGCAGGTTCTATCACCACCCAGGCTCTGCCCTGCCTTGTTACCTCAGGTCCTTATTTCCAGTTAGGCTGCTAGACAGCTATATGGCTAGGCTGGCTGGGAAAATCATGCCCCCTTCAGCCTCTAGATTCCATATTCTATATTTAAGGAACAGTTTTGGGTGACAGTGGGTAATCTGGGGGCAACTAATCTAGGCCATGAGAATAGTTTAAGTTATAATCTTTACATATGTAGAAATAAGTTTATGGGTCCCTTACCCTGGACTCCACAAATGTTGGAAGAGGGCTTGTAGCCTTCCTTATTGCTTCACTTATCCCCATCATCTCCATCCGGAAAGAAATCTGTTTCAAAAGTCTCACTCATCTCAAGAGAACACATTAGTATTTATTGCTAAATATTGGAGAAAAAAATATCCATCCCTCAAGAAACTTCCAAAAAAATGTGATCGCTGAGTAAAACGACTGCCACTAAACCAAACTTAATCTAGTAAATACATTTTCATTATGAACTTGCATTATTGGCAGATTCCTAGAAATTGATTTACTCTTTCCTGTTTTTAGATGAGAAATTTGAAGTCAAGAGGACTGAGTGAGTTTTCCCTGCTGAGCTTTCTATTCAATACTTGTATGGTGTGCCAAGAAGGAAGGGCTAACAGGGTCATTAGAAATGATTTAAGAGGGCATAAAGTGACATAAAGATCCTAATGTAGTTACAGTGGTCATTTAAAATGGTGGTGGCATTTGAAGGATATATGAATAAAGGGGAGAAAGGGAGCCATATGAATATAGAAAAGAAGAGCATTAAATACAGAGAGAACTGGAAAATAGATCCTTGAGGTAGAAGGGAATATTTTTGTTATGTTAAGACAGTGAACAAGGGGAAAGAGCAGTGAAAAAGATGATCCTAGAGGTAGCCAGGACCCAATCACATAGGGTCCTATGAACATGATAAGGGCTTTAAATTTTATGCAGAGTGAAATGGGCAGAATTGGAAGGCTGATACCAGGGTAATGACATACTCTGACTTATGAGGGCAGAAGATCCCCATGGCTGCTGTTTGGCACAGACTGAAGAAGACAAGAATGTAACAGGGAGACAGTTAGAACACGACACATTAAAGGCAACTGGTGACCCAAAGTTCCTTCTGCACACTTTAGTTCCTCCTGTGAGAGTTGACAAGTTCTTCAAAAACCACTAACTTTTTATTATCTTTAAATTTGTTATCTTTGATACTTCCTTTAAATTTACGATTTTATAGGGCAAGGTGAGGTATTCTTTCTTTCACTCCTTTCCTTCCCTTTATTCCCAGTAGGGATGAAAATTTGTTAAGATGATATAAAAAAAAAGCAGTTTTATTTTATTTATTTATTTCTGTGTCACCCAACCTAGAGTGCAGTAGTGTGATCTCAGCTCACTGAAGCCTCAATCTCCCAGGCTCAAGCAATTCTTCCACCTCAGCCTCTCTATAGTAGCTGGGACTACAAGTGCACATCACCACATCCAGCTAGTTTTTATTTTCTGTATTTTGTGGAGATAGGATCTCACCAAGTTGCCCAGGCTGGTCATCAATTCCTGGGCTCAATAGATCCTCCTGCCTTGACTTCCCAAAGTACTGGGATTATAAGCATGAGCAAAGTGCCCTGCCAAAACATTGTTTTCTGTTGTAATAGTTATTATTGATATAAAATGCAGCAAAATTAACATATTAAAGTAATATCAATGATAATTTATCTTCTGAAATAGCCTTTGATAGTATACCTCTCTCCGCTAAACAAATTAAGCTTGCAATATATGCAAATTTATGTAGGCATATTTAGTTTACTTTATATACTACTATGTGTGTGTATAAATCATGCACTATAGAGCATTATAAAAATATATTTTTTAAATAATTTAAAAAGGCAGAATATAAACAGAATCGTGACTATTATATTACTGCACTCTGACAGATTGTTCCATGCACCCCTGGAGCATGTGCAGTCCACCTTGAACCATCACCAAAATTGTGCAGGCTTAATTCTAATTACATGAACATTAATAGTCAGCTTGTCCATTGTAACCGGAATGAACTATTTCTATCATTCCAGAAAAGGGGAATGCTGCCTGTGAGTTTGGAGATTTTGAGGCCCATCTCCAGGACAGAGGTCAGAAGAAGGCAAAAGTCATGGAAAAGACTGAGTAGGTGAGACTGCATAAGAGAAGGAAGGGAGACAGAAAAGACCCTGAGGTCCATCCAAGAAAGCTCTATGTGAACTGAGAAATGATTTAAAGAGGAAAGTACAGAAATGTTCTGCTCCACCTCCCAGGTTCTGTATATTTCTGACTACTTTATCATGACATTTTTCTTCTGTATTATACTGTAACTGTATACCTTTCTAGATAATGAGGACATAACTCAGATTTTTTTCTTCTAGCTAACAACATCTCCATATACTTCTATATAGTCATGTCTACATCTGTATTCATCTCCATGTTTATATCTCTAAATGGAGATACGTGAGAACATTATCTATCTACCTATATATCTCTATCATCTATATACCTCTCCATATATTTGTGGAATTTTTGTTGGAATACTTCACCTAGCATATAGATGTATCAATATTTATGCAGCATGTTCTACATATGGTGTCTTGAGAGAAAGGAGGAAGGACATTCACCTGCTGAATACAAAGCATTTACTTGTATTGTCATCTCCACCTGCATTTCTCCACTACTGACTTGAAAATGAACAGAGACATGGAATGGATGTTTAATTTGAAAAATGACCCAATAGACTTGAGAAAAATAGAGTATTCCACAATGCCTTAAATAGGTGAAATAATTGAAATTTCCCATTGTTACTTGCACAAACTAAATACAAGTTTGAATAACCTTAAGATTCTGGGTGAATCGGTCAGAAAGTGCACAATTCACTAGAGCAAGTCACCATAGTTTCTTGTATTTATTCTGATTCTCAAAGTAGGTAGATTCTGGTTCCCTTAATATTAGTTGTCGTCTTCATTTACATATGTTGTTCTCTCCTACACTGTTGATTTTCTTCAAGTGTCTGATCATTCTCCGTTATCAGTTCATGTTCATGAATAAAAAAAGACCAGGTCACTTGTTATGGTTAGCTGGTATGGGAAACTTCTGCCATTGATTTTTTTTTTTTTTCCTAACAAATCTTTCCTTTGAAGAGTAGTGCTGGCTATTGCTCTATACATACGGGCAGAGTGTTTTCACAGGCCAACTTTGTCTTCGGTCACATAACCTAAAGAGCAGCCCTTCCCCTGACCTCTTGTATCACAACAACCAGAGTTTTATTTTACCATGTCAAGGCTCACAATTGGAATTTCAACCTTTCCTAATACATTACTAAAATTTTCACAAACAGCTCTTTTCTCTTTAACTTGGAGCAAATAAAGTCTGTATCATGACAGCCATTTGCTTTTAATTATAAGGGTGGGTTTGCAGGAGAAATCAATGGGGCTGATTAGATGCTTCCACTAATTATAAATACCTAAATAAAATACCACAAATATCCCCCAATAATCCTACTGTTGGGTCAAGATGGCAGAGTACTCTCGTTTGTGAACAGAGTGCACCTATTTTGAAATTCAAGGTCTTTTGGGGTGCTTAGCTTTATGGTCTGCCAAACTCTTTTGCTGATAGGTGTTCCCTTATTTCACATGGTTATATTTTAATGAAATAAAAAAATAAAAACAAGTAAACAAAATCAGATTATCTGTGGAGATTTTTATTGCCTGAAAAATAGTGTACATTGCTTCCAAAAACCTGAGTAATAAATTGTTATGCCCATAAGGAGATTTTACCATCCAAGCTGCTCAGAATCACCCTCCTTCAATCAGCCCTACATCCAACAACCATGTGAGCTTCCCGAAAGCTATCTTCCATGCTGATAGATTGGCCACATTCCAATGTCCCAGGGTGGGAGATTCTGCCAAATTATCTCAAACAAAGAATGCTTTGTAGGTGACGCTGATGAGACAACTTGAGAAGTCAGCTGTGATGTGGGTGGAAAATCCATGCTTCACCATCATGCAGAAGGTTGGACTTTGCTGGCTCTCAGCTGCCCTTAAATTTGGAATGGAGCATAATGGTGCTTTTCTCTTCTTGCCAGATCTCAAAAGGCATAAGGGCATTGTTGATTAGGTTTTCTACTTACTTTCAAGCAGTTATCACACATCCTCCTGCCTGGAAACAGAATAAGTCAGCAGCTAGTCCCTGAAAATGTATGATTATCTTGGTAATATTTGACCTGTGAAAACATTATTTGTACCCCTTATAGTTTGCCACTTTCACAGTGGTGGTAGACTCTCTAGACCAGCCCCCCAAAATTTAATTAATACATAATCTGGTTGAATTAGAAGTGAAAGGAACCTGATCCACAGTTCCAAATGTAAGTAATGAGGTTTGAGATATTCTTCTCAGCCACAAAGGTAGAAGCAAACAACACAACAGCAAAATGATAAGAAAAACATTCAGTGATTTCTCTGCCATCACTCAACTATTTCTTTCAAGTGTATCACTGCCCTCTCACATTCATCCTTATTATTTCAGTTAGGTTAATTTACTTTAAAAAATTTTTGATTTGTATTTTCCTTACTTAAAAAATTTCAAGAATTTATTGACAGAATAAATTTCTGTTTTCTCTGACAGAAATGCTCTTTCCAATTCTTTCAAACTCATATTTGTTTTTCTTTCCTTAGGAAGAAATATTTAATAGAAGCATTCAAATAGAAACCATGTCTGTGTCTCAGGCGGTGGTGAGACCTGCACCATTACCTGCCAGACCCAGGGATTATATAACATAAAGGAAGGTCACACATGCTTCAGAGGGAATGGGTGGGAATTGGCCTAAAGGCAGGATTTACAGTAAGTATTTGTTCATAAGGGACAATAGATACACTGAAAATCTGAGGCATTCCCGGAACTGAGGTTAATCAGAAGCCCACATGGAAGATTAGCATTCAAGATGGAGTTGCTTTGGCTTCCACACTGCACCTCCCTAATTTGGCTCTTACAATCTCACTTGCCCTCCTCTTCCATAATGGTCCCTGAGCCTTTAGGGAGAGTGTTTGATATAGTATAGCTTTAGCAGTGTGTTGGCAATGGAAAAGAGATCAGGCCAGTAGGATTCCAAATGAGGGAGAGTCACAGGCTTGTTGGATCATCTCCAGTCTTCAGAATAATACGACTTAAGTTTTCACAGAAGAAGTAAAACAACAAAATATATAACATTATATATATAATTTGAATAGTAGAAATATAATATACACAAGGACTACAATCAAAAGAGAATTGGCATTCCAGAACAACAACGACAACAACAACAACAACAAAAACCTGTTCCATTAGGGAGTCAACTAAAAGCAGCAAGAAGAAAATTAAAACCCAATTTTTTCTTAGAGACTTTTTGTAAGCAGAAAACAATACAGGGAAAAAAGTCTTTCCTTTTACTTTCTGTGAGACCATAATTTCTTGGCAAAGTCAATTACTTCGTGCTATTTACTACTTTGGAAACATAAATTTTATGATTTTATTAGTAGTAGTAGTATTGAACATGTTTTTATAATTGTAGTGGTTCCTTGTGATACATTTTCTGTGCCCTATTTAAAGGTATGTACTGTGGCTTATTTATCTTTGTATTCCCAGAACCCAAGGATCCAAATTATTTCTTCAAGTTCATGATTTCTATACACTGTTTTGGAATTTCTCTACAGGTGGTGTACTGAGGGGAAAAAATGTTTCATGGACACAACATTTAGAAAATATTATACTTTTTTTAACCACATAATTTTCAGTACCATTTATAAGGCAATGTGCACAGAAAAGTTTCTAGATTTTAGATTGAGATATAAACTTATTTTACAAGGTATAACTTTTTGTGTACCTATTTTTGTACTATGAAATAGTATCCTGTAAAATAAGTTTAGAAACAGCTAATATACAGAATAATTCTGGCTTAAAAGGGGATAAATTTTCATGTGCTATTCACAAATTTTCCAAAAAAATGATATTAGAAATTACTTTATTTACTATGATTTATATAAAAGAAATTCTAGATTCTATTAGAAAGTTTTTCTTTTGAACTCAACTGACTGTTAGACCTTGTATTAGTCTGTTTTCACACTGCTATAAAGAATGACCTGAGACTGGATAATTTACAAAGAAAAGAGGTTTAATTGACTTGCAGTTCCTCATGGCTGGTGAGGGCTAAGGAAACATGGTGGAAGGCAAAGAGGAAGCAAGGGACATCTTACATGGAGGCAGTAGAGAGAGAAAGAGGGAGGCAGAAACTATCAAACACTTTTAAACCATCAGATCTCATGAGAACTCACTTGCTATCATGAGAACAGCATGAGGGAAACTGCCCCCATGATCCAATAACCTCCCATCATGTTCCTCCCTCAGTATGTGGAGATTACAATTCAAGATGACATCTGGATGGGGACACAGAGCGAAACCATATCATTCTGCCCCTGACCCCTCCCAAATCTCATATTATTTTCACATTTCAAAACCAATCATGTTTCCCTGACAGTCCCCGAAAGTCCTAACGCATTCCAGCAATAACTCAAAAATCCAAGTTCAAAGTCTCATCTGAGACAACTCAAGTCCCTTCCACCTATGAGCCTGTAAAATAATAATAATAAAAAAAGCATCTTTGCTAACATGGTGAAACCCCATCTCTACTAAAAAAATAAAAAAAATCACCCAGGCGTGGTGGCAGGCACCTGTAGTCCCAGCTACTCTGGCGGCTGTGGCAGGAGAATGGCATGTACCTGGGAGGCAGAGTTTGCAGTGAGCTGAGATCGCACCACTGCACTCCAGCCTGGGTGACAGAGCAAGACTCCATCTCAAAAATAAAACAAAATAAAATAAAAAACAAGCTAGTTATTTCCAAGATACAATCGAGGTACAGGCATTGGGTAAATGTTCCCATTCCAAATGGGAGAAATTGGCCAAAACAAAGAGGCCACAGGTCCCATGCAAGTCCAAAACCCAGCTGGCACTTATTAAATCTTAAAGCTAGAAAATAATCTCCTTTGACTCCATGTCCAATATCCAGGACATGCTGATGCAAGAGATGAGCTCTCAAGACCTTGGGCAGCTCTGCCTCTATGGCTCTGGAGGGTCGTCCCCATGACTGCTTTCACAGGCTGGTGTTGAGTGCCTGTGGCTTTTCCAGGTGCACAATGCAAATTGTCAGTGGCTCTACCATTCTGGGGTCTGGAGAACAGTGGTCCTCTTCTCACAGCTCCACCAGGCAGTGCCCCAATGGGGACTCTGTGTGGGGGCTCCAATCCCATATTTTACTCTGCATTTCCCTAGTAGAGGTTCTCCATGACTCCATCCCTGCAGCAGACTTCTGTCTGGGCATCCAGGAGTTTCCATACTCCTCTGAGATCTAGGTGGAGGCTTTCAAACTGAACTCTTACCTTCCGTGCACCTGCAGACCCAACACCACATAGAAGCTGCCAAGGCTTGGGGCTTGCACCCTCTGAAGCAACACCCTGAGGGGCCTATACGTTGGCCCCTTTTAATCATGGCTGTAGCTGGAGTAGCAGGGACATAGGGGGCCATGTCCTGAGACTGCACAGAATAGCAGGGCTCTGGGCGTGACCCGTAAAACCATTTTTCCCTCCTAGGCCTCTGAGCCTGTGATGGGAGGGGTTGCTGTGAAGACTTCTGACATGCTCTGGAGACATTTTCTACATTGTCTTGGCTATTAACGTTCAGTGCCTCATTACTAAATGCAAATTTCTGCAGCCAGCTTGAATTTATCCCCAGAAAATGGGTTTTTATTTTCTACCTCATTGTCAGGCTCAAATTTTCCAAACCTTTATGCTCTGCTTCCCTTTTAAACATACGTTCCAATTTAATATCATCTCTTTCTGAACACATATAACTGTATGCTTTCAGAAAAGGCCAGGTCACATCTCAAAGGCTTTGCTGTTCAGAAATTTCTTCTGCCAGATACCCTAAATCTTCTCTCTCAAGTTAAAAGTTTCCACAGATCTCTAGGGCAGGGGCAAAATGCCACCAGTCTCTTTGTTAAAGCATAGCAAGAGTGACATTCACTCTAGTTCCCAACAAATTCCTCATCTCCATCCGAGACCACTGCAGCCTGGACTTCATTGTCCGTTATCACTATCAGCATTTTGGTCAAAACTATTCAGAAAGTCTCTAAGAAATTCCAAACTTTCCCACATCTTCCTGTCTCCTTCTGAGCCCTCCAACCATTCCAACCTCTGCCTGTTACCCAGTTCTAAAGTCACTTCCACATTTTTAGGTATCTTTATAGCCCCAAACTCCAAGTACCAATTTTCTGTTTTCATACCAGTGTCTGTTTTCATACTGCTATAAAGAATGACCTGAGACTGGGTAATTTATAAAGGAAACAGGTTTAATTGTCTCACATTTCCTCATGGTCGGGGATGCCTCAGGAAACATCATCATGGTGGAAGGTGAAGGAGAAGCAAGGCACATCTTACATGGTGGCAGTGCAGAGAGAAAGAGGGAGGCAGACACTGTCAAATACTTTTAAACCATCAGATCTCATGAGAACTCACTTGCTATCATGAGAACAGCATGAGAGAAACTGCCTCCGTGATCCAATAACCTCCTACCAGATTCCTCCCTCAACATGTAGGGATTATAACTCAAGATGATATTTGGGTGAGGACATAGAGCCAAATCATATCAGACCTTGTTCCACTCTCTTCTATTTAGCTTGCCAAAATTTGCCACACAATTCGATTCTAACAGGCCTGTTTTGACAAACTGATTAAACAATTAATTTAAATACTAATTATGAACACCCATTCTATAATTTCTGAGTATTAATACAACTAGAAAAAGATTGATTTTCATTCAAGGTATACTCAGGAATGTTAGGGGATTTATTTAGTACACTGATGATTTCGGATTTTCTCACATTCAGGAAATAACTTTAAAAGATATATGATGATTGATGAGAGAGGAGGATAGAGAAAGAAAGAGAGAGAAAGAGAGAGTGAGAATGAGAGATATATATCATAAATATATATTTTGTCTTCCTCCTCCTTCTTCTTCTTTGTTGAGAATTGGCTTCCTCAGGGTATTTTTATTTCCCAAAGGTGCTATTCACTTTCAAAGTCACACCTGACACTAGTGACAGAATGTCTATCTGATTTAATTCACAGGGCACCAGAAAGAACTTGGAGATTATCCTCCCCAGGATGCAAGTGCCTTTCTGGAGAAATGGAAATTCTCCTTGAGTTGATGTGTTCTTAGTCTCCTCTCAGTGTCTGAGCAGTGTGGATGGTGTGAAGCATCAAGGTAGCCATGGTTTACTGCCTTGCATGACACTATTCTCACACCCCCTCTCACCCCCACACATGCAACAACAGGACCTCATAGGCCAACACCTCTTCATCACCTGAAGCCAAATAAATTA
Organism: Mandrillus leucophaeus; assembly: GCF_000951045.1. Classification (NCBI taxonomy): domain Eukaryota; kingdom Metazoa; phylum Chordata; class Mammalia; order Primates; family Cercopithecidae; genus Mandrillus; species Mandrillus leucophaeus. The sequence continues at coordinate 163,207 of NW_012110563.1, read as the reverse complement.
TTCAGCATAGTTTGTACAACATGAATATTCATTGCATTTTGCACAGTCTTGTGTGGAAAATACTATAAAAATCTGTAAACCAAATAGACTTTGGGTCATGGAGTATCCTTGAAACACTTATTAAATGAATAGAACATAAATATTAAAAACCATTAATGCTACCCCCTATTCAGCCAGATCTTGAAGATGAAGAAAAAATATATCTTAAAGTGGAGCCACCATATTTAGCTAGGGAGTCAAAAGAATACAATGATTATTTTGATGAAAGAGATGTATTGCATGAGAAGATGGAAGGATGTATTTATTATAGAAGCAAACTTTAGAAAGTAATTAAAAAAAGACTTTTTTTCTTTTTTTCTCAAACTCCATTAAAACACAGCTGTTTTCCCTATATATTACTGTGGCTTATACTACTTAACCTGAGATTAATAAATAGCTCCTCTACATTGAGCACTTGCAAATTGGCAGGGTAATAAGTTTAGCACTTCATAAATATCATATTTCAAATCCTGGAAGTAATTTTTACTTTAAGCCGTACAAATGTAGCCTAAGTATGACTCCTCCATGGAAAGCAGTCTCTATAAATATCACTTTTCCAATCTGGAAGCAGGATTTTGTTCTTCTCTCTATTATCCAAAGAAAACCCATTCTATTAGAATGTTTCATGTGAGCTTAAGAAGAATGTGTATTCAGATGTTGTTATATGAAAGAGTCTGTAGAAATTAATTATATCCAGTTGATTGAATAGCGCTGCTGAGTTCCACTATGTTTTTACTGATTTTTGCCTGCTTGATGTGTTCATTTATCATAGAAGGGTGTTGAAATCTCCAACTATAATAGTGTGAATTTGTCTTTTTCTCCTTGTAGTTCTATCAGTTTTGCCTCATCTATTTTGATACTCTGTTTTTAGGTGCATGCATGTTAATAATTGTTATGTCTTCCTAGAGGTTTGATCCCTTTATCATTATTTAGTGTATTCTCTCTTCTCTCTTGGTTTTTTCTGTTTGTTTGTTTGTTTGTTTGTTTTTAGATGGAGTCTCGCTCTGTTGCCCGGGCTGGAGTGCAGTGGTGCAATCTTGGCTCACTGCAAGCTCTGCCTCCTGGGTTCACGCCATTCTCCTGCCTCAGCCTCCTGAGCAGCTAGGACTACAGGCACCCGCCACCACACCGGACTAATTTTTTGGATTTTTAATAGAGACGGGGTTTCACTGTATTAGCTAGGATGTTCTTCATCTCCTGACCTCGTGATCCGCCCGCCTCGGCCTCCCAATGTAGTGTCTTCTCTTTATCTCAAATAACTTCCTTTGCTCTGAAGTCCTCTCTGTCTGAAATTAATACTGCTGCTCCTGCTTTCTTTTGGTTATTTTTAGCTGGTGTATCTTTCTCCAGGAATTTACTTTTGTCTTGTATCTATATCTATGTCTCTCTACCTATCAATCTATATATTTGTATAGATTGATAGATACATAGATAGATAGAGCTTTATATTCAAAGTGTGTTTCTCATAAACAACACACAATTGAGTCTTATTTTTTGAACCACTCTGACAATATCTATTTTTCAATGAGTACATTTCAATTGGTACATTTAAACCAGGGGTGTCCAATGTTTTGGCTTCCCTGGGCCACACTGGAAAAAGAATTATCTTGGGCCACACATAAAATACACTAACATTAATGATAGCTGATGAGCTAAAAGAAAAAAATTCGCCAAAAAAATAATAATGTTTTAAGAAAGTTTACGAGTTTTCTGTTAGGCTGCATTCAACACCATCCTGGGCCTCATGCAGCCCATGGGCCATGGGTTGGACAAGTTTGATTTAAACCATTGATATTCAAATGTTGATATTATTGGATTAAGAAATATATTTGTTACTGTTTTTTATTTGTTACCCTTGTTCCTTGTTCTTATTTTTGTCTTCCCTTCTTTGTATGCTTACGCAGTTTTACTTGAGCATTTTATGTTATTTCATTTTCATTCCTATTTAGTTATAATCCTTCTTAAAATTTTTTAGTTGTTGTCCTAGCATTTGCCATATACATTTACAACTAACACAAGTCTACTTTCAAATAACACTACACCTCTTGACAGATAGTGCAAAATAATATCATAGCAAATATTATCATAGTAAAATAATACTAATTCCGATCTATCACCCCTTGTATCATTGCCGTCACTTGTTTTGCTTGCATATCACTCATTTTCCTTCTCTCTGAGGAGCTTCTTTTAACATTTATTGCAAAGCAGGTCTACTGGTAATAAATTACCTTAGTTTTTGATTGTCATAAGGAAGTCTGTATGTCTTCTTTATTTTTTAAGGATAATTTCATCAGGTAGAGAATTATACATTTTTTTTTCTATCAACACTTAAGTAGTTCATTCCACTTTCTCCTTGCTTCCATGGTTTCTGTGAAGTCAGATATAAATCTTATCTTTGTTATTATGCAGGCAAAGTGGCATTTCCCTCTGGCTCTTTGCAAGATGTTTTCTTTATCTTGGATTTTCTGTAGTTAGAAAATACGTGTAGGTGTAGATTTTTGGCATTTATATTGCTTGATGTTCTTTGAGCTTCCCGGATCTATGACTTGGTATCTAAAGTTAATTTGGGGAAATTTTCAGTCCTCACTGTTTCATTTATTTCTTTTGTTTCTTTTCCCCTTTCTTCTCTTCTGCAATTTGCATTATGCATATGTTACACCTTTTGTAGCTGTCCCGAAGTTTTGAAATATTCTGTTCTGGCTTTTTTTCAGTCTTTGTTATATTTGCTTTTCAGTTTCATAGGTTTGTATTGACATCTTTCAAGCTATAGATTTTTTCCTCAGCCATAATTAGCTGATTAACAAGACCTTTGAAATTATTCTTTGTTTCTGTTACAATGTTTTTGATATCTAGAATTACTGTTTAATTCTTCCCTAATGTTTCTATCCCTCTGCTTACATGATCCATCTGTTCTTGAATGTTGCCTACATTATTTTAGTGTCCTTACCATGTTAATCATATATGTTTTTAAATTTCTGGTCTAATCATTCCAAAATCCCTGCCATGTTGTGGTGTTTGTTCTATCTTTTCAAATTGTGTTTATTGTCATTTAGTATTTGTTGTGTAATGTTTTCTTGATGGCCAAAAATAATGTACTAGGTGAAAGAAACTGCTATAAATAGGTCTTTAGTAATGGGGTGATAAAGGGTGAAGAAGAGAAAGGAACCATTCTATGGTCCTGTGTTTAAGTCTCAGTCTTTTAGTGAGCTTATATCTCTGGACTGTGAATTCATAGGTGCCTTTTAGTTTTTATTTTTCCCAGTAGGTGGTACAGAAACCCAAGAAGGGCCAGAATTTGGGTATTTTCCTGTCTCCAGGTTATTTAGGCTCCGTGAATAACCTAGCAGAATAGACTCTGGTTAACTTGTTTCTCCTGAGGACAGATGAGAGTGGTCTAGCATTTTTTAAATTTTACTATTATTGTTATTTTGAGATGGAGTTTTGTTCTTGTTGCCCAGGCTGGAGTGCAATGGTGTGGTCTCGGCTCACTGCAACCTCTGCCTCCTGGGTTCAAGTGATTCTCCTGACTCAGCCTCCAAAGCAGCTGGGATTACAGGCACCCACCACCACGCCTGGTATTTTTAGCAAAGAGGGGGTTTCACCATGTTGGCCAGGCTGGTCTCGAACTACTGACCTCAGGTGATCTGCCTGCCTTGGCCTCCCAAAATGCTGGGATTACAGGCGTGAGCCACCGCACCCGGCTGGTCTGGCATATTTTAAAATGGTTTCTTTTCCTCTTCCCTTGTCATAGCACAAGGGGATTTTTCTTTGACGTTTATCATGGGAACGTTTTTGAGTTCCTGGAGGTAAATATCAAAGTATTGTGGGGTCCCTCCCCCGTGACTGGGGTATGGAAATTTCAACCCTCAAAATTGCCCACACCAAGCCTCTATTCATCAATCACACTTCATATTTTCCTACTCTGCATTGGTTCTTGGACCAAGTTCTTTGCTTGTTTTCTTTTCTTTTCTTTTTCTTTTCTTTTCTTTTCTTTTCTTTTCTTTTCTTTTCTTTCTTTCTTCTTTCTTTCTTTCTTTCTTCTTTCTTTTCTTTCTTTCTTTCTTTCTTTCTTTCTTTCTTTCTTTCTTTCCTTCTTTCTTTCTTTCTTTCTTTCTTTCTTTCTTTCTTTCTTTCTTTCTTTCTTTCTTTCTTTCTTTCCTCTCTCTCTCTCTCTCTCTCTTTCTTTTCTTTTCTTTTCTTTTTTTGAGACAACTTGTCACCCTGTTCACCCAGGCTGAAGTGCAGTGTTGTGATCATAGCTCACTGCAGTCTTGAACTCCTGAGCTCAAGTTGGCTTCCAAAGTGGTTCACGTCTAGACTTCTAAAGGAATTCTGAAGGAATTTAGAAGTTTAGGAGTGAACCACCAGAGCCAGCTTCCTGCTGTGATTCCTGATCATGATTCTCCCCTCCAGTAAGTTGTGACTCTCGGTTCAGTTGCCTCTCTCTCCAGTCCCGGGGGAGGTGATGTGCCCTGTGCTCTCCTCTCTCTTAGATTCAAGTAGAGTTGTTGATTTTCCTGCCTGTTCAGCATTCTATTTGTCAGGATGGAGTGAAGGGCTTCTAAGCTCTTTATATGCAGAATTAGAAACTGGAAGTTCCTCTGTGTATTTTTAAAAATTATATTTGATTCTGATGCCAGGCATGCATAGCAGTTAATCAATACTTGCATTTTTGTATAAATGCTAATACAAAAGGCCATTGTCATGTTCAGCTTTATGCATGAAAGGGGAAAAGAACTTTGCTAGGCCTTAGCAGATGTCTGAAGACAAGGCTAATGTGCCAAGTCATTCCTGGAGTTGAGATGTTAGATTTTCTCTTGAGGCCAAAATGAAGAAGAGGGTGATAGTCCCAGGCACCATACGGAATCAAACTCTTCAACCATAGAATTTTGACTTCTCTGTGACAAGCTACAGTGATTAAACATCTTTTAAAAAGTATGCTTAGGAAGACTTTTTTAAGTAGCATGTTAATTATCAAAGTAGATGATATATCCTTTTGTTGACTCAGTTTATATTCAGTCTTAGGACATGCAGTTTAGTCATTTGGACATAAAGAGTTAACTAACATATCAATCTAAGACCACATGACCTAGCATTGCCATAATTTTAAAAAGAGCACTTTAGCATAAATTGTTTCTTGGGATGCCATATGCTCTCAGCAGACAGCATGCACAGAAAGTAAAGAGAAAATCATGAATAATGTGACAGGTTGGAGGCAAAAGATAACGGTGTTATTCCCTTAAATTCATAGTTTCAAAATACGGCAGCATCATTTCATTATTTGTTCTTTCAAATTCTCAAAAAAGCAAAGTAACCCATGCACAAATATATTATTAAAATATATCTCAGTGCCCAACATGGGTTGTACTCCGATTATTTTTTTTCTGTTCTGTCTCTTTTCTAGTGTGGGCAAATATAAAGAAAACTCAACTAGTATTCACTGGTTTTCCAGAAAGAAATGGATATAGATAGAATAATTTCAAAGAAACTAGGCAGAAATGAACAAAGTGCTGTTTCATTTGCACATTTAAGAAGGTATATACTGTTTACAACATCGTAAATTCAAAGAACAAAATTGAGTTGGTAATTGTTCACCTAAGATAACAATCCTTAGCTGTGTAATCAGGTAAAGTCCACTTTGCTTTGCTAGATTTACATCAAGTAATTATTTTAACAGTGACTTATCATTTGGTGGCCTTATTATACAGTCTTATTACATGGTGATCATTTCTCCATTAAAAGCTAATAATTCCATATATAGAAATAGTATTGGCTGGGTGCAGTGGATCACACCTATAATCCTAACACTTTGTGGGGCTGAGGTGGTAGGATGGCTTGAGGCCTAGAGTTGGAGACCAGTTTAGACAACAAAGAGAGACCTTGTTTCTACACACACACACAAAATAAGAAAATTAGCTGGACCTAGTGGTGTAAACCTGTAGTCCCAGCTGCTTGGATGGCTGAGGTGGAGTATCACTGGAGCCCAGGGGTTTGAAGTTACAATGAGCTATGATTATGCTACCGTACTTTGCACTCCAACTTGGGCTAAAAGGGATTGAGTTCTTGATTTGATTCTCAGCTTGGTCATTGTTGGTGTATATCAGTGTTATTAATTTTTGAATTTATGTATGTTGACTTTGTATCCTGGGACTTTACTGAATTCATTTATCAGGTCTAGGAGATCTTTTGGATGAGTCTTTAGTTTCCTAGGTTCACAATCATATCCTTGGTGAACAGTGACAATTAGAGTTTCTCTTTTCCAATTTGGGTGACCTTTGTTTCTTTTCTCTTGCCTAATTGCTCTGGCTGGAACTTCTAATACTATGCCGAGTAGAAGTAGTGAAAATGGGCATCCTTGTCTTGTTCCATTTCTCAGGGAGAAAGTTATCAATTTTTCCCTATTCAGTATGATGTTGGCTCTGGGTTTGTCATAGATGACTTTTATTAATTTGAGGTAAGTTCCTTCTATGCCTATTTTGTTGAAGGTTTTAGTCATAAAGGAATGCTGGATTTCTTCAAATGCTTTTTCTGCGTTTGCTGAGATAATCATACAGTTTTCTCTTTTAATTCTGTTTATGTCATGTGTCACAGTTTTTGATTTGCATATGATAAATCACCTCTGCATCCCTGGTATGAAACCCATTTGAACAAGATGTATTATCTCCTTGATATGATTTTAGATCCACTTAGCTAGCATTTTGTTGAGAATATTTATGTCTGTGTTCATCAGGGATATTGATCTCTAGTGATCTCTTTTTCTGTCCTTTCCTGGTTTTGATATTAGGATGATACTGGCTTCATAGAATGATTTAGTAAAGATTCCCTCTTTCACTGTCTTTTGGAATAGTTTCAGTAGAATTGGTACCAATTCTTTAAAGGCCTGGTAGAATTCAGCTGTGAATCCATCTAGTCCTGAATTTTTTCTGTTGGCAATTTTTTAAAATTACCGATTCAATCTCACTGCTTGTTATTGATCTGTTCAGGGTGTCTGTTTCTTCCTGATTTAATCTAGGAGGGTTGTATATTTCCTGGAATTTATCTGTTTCCTCTAGATTTTCTAGTTTATGCATGTAAAGGTGTTCATAGTAGCCTCAAATTAGGTTTGTGTTTCTGTGGCATTGTTTGTAATATTTCCAGTTTCATTTCTAATTGAGCTTATTTGGGTCTTTTCTCTTCTTTTCATCATGGTAGTTGTTACCTAGATACTTTTTTACATTGTGGTATTATTTTATAGGTCCTGTGAGATTTATGCTTTGAAGAGGCTCTACTTTGGTGCATATTAAGCTCTTTTTTTCCAGATAGAACTCTTTTTGGCATTACTTTTATTTATTTATTTATTTATTTATTTATTTATTTATTATACTTTAAGTTCTGGGATACATATGCAGAACCTGCAGGCTTGTTACATATGTATACACGTGTCATGGTGGTTTGCTGCACCTATCGACCCATCATCTACATTAGGTATTTCTCCTAATGCTATCCCTCCACTAGCCCCTTACCCCCTGACAAGCCCTGGTGTGTAATGTTCCCCTCTCTGTGTCTATGGGTTCTCATTGTTAAACTCCCACTTATGAGTGAGAACATGTGGTATTCGATTTTCTGTTCCTGTGTCAGTTTGCTGAGAATGATGATTTCTAGCTTCATTCATGTCCCTGCAAAGGACATGAACTCTTCCTTTTTATGGCTGCACAGTATTCCATGGTGTACATATGCCACATTTTCTTTATCTGGTCTATCATTGATGGGCATTTGGGTTAGTTCCAAGTCTCTGCTACTGTGAACAGTGCTGCAATAAACATACGTGTGCATGTGTTTTATAGTAGAATGATTTATAATCCTTTTGGTGTATACCTAGTAATGAGATTGCTGGGTCAAATGATATTTCTGGTTCTAGGTCCTTGAGTAATTGCCACACTGTCTTCCATGATGGTTGAACTAATTTACACTCCCACCAACAGTGTAAATGCATTCCTATTTCTCCATGTCCTCTCTAGCATCTGTTGTTTCCTGACTTTTTAATCATTACCATTCTAACTGGTGTGAGATGGTATCTAATTGTGGTTTTGATTAGCATTTCTCTAATGACTAGTGATGATGAGCTTTTTTTCATATGTTTGTTGGCTGCATAAACATCTTCTTTTGAGAAGTGTCTGTTGATATATTTTGCCCACTTTCTGATGAGGTTGTTTGTTTTTTTTCTTGTAAATTTGTTTAAGTTCTTTGTAGATTCTGGATATTAGCCCTTTGTCAGATGGATAGATTACAAAATTTTTCTCCCATTCTGTAGGTTACCTGTTTACTCTCATGATAGTTTCTTTTGCTGTGCAGAAGCTCTTTAGTTTAATTAGATCCTATTTGTCAATTTGGGCTTTTTTGCCATTGCTTTTGGTGTTTTCGTTTTTAAGTTGTGAAGTCTTTGCCCATGCCAATGTCCTGAGTGATATTGCCTAGGTTTTCTTCTAGGGTTGTTATTGTTTTAAGTCTTATGTTTAAGTCTTTAACCCATCTTGAGTTAATTTTGTATAAGATGTAAGGAAGGGGTCCAGTTTCAATTTTTTACATATGGCTAGCCAGTTTTCCGAGCACCATTTATTAAATGGAGAATCCTTTCCCCATTGCTTATTTTTGTCATGTTTGTCAAACATCAGGTGGTTGTGGATGTGTGGCATTATTTCTGAGGTCTTTGTTCTGCTCCATTGGTCTATATATCTGTTTTGGTACCGGTACCATCCTTTTAGCATTTCTTGTTGTGCTGGTTTGGTAGTGGCAAAATCCTTCAGCATTTGTTTGTCTGAAAAACATGTTATCTCTCTTTTATTTATGAAGCTTAGTTTTGCTGGATTCTTGGCTGACAATTATTTTGTTTAAGGAGGCTAAGGATAGGACCTCAATACCTTCTGGCTTGTATGGTACCTGCTGAGAAATCTGTTGTTAGTCTAATAGGTGTCCCTTTATAGGTTACTTGACGCTTTTGTCTCACAGCTCTTAAAATTCTTTCCTTTGTGTTGACTTTAGGTAGCCTAATGACTATGTGCCTTAGTGATTATCTTTTGCAATTAATTTCCTAGGAGTTCTTTGAGCTTCTTATATTTGGATATCTAGATCTCTAGAAAGGCCAGGGAAGTTTTCCTCAATTTTTCCCTCAAATAAGTGTTTCAAACTTTTGGACTTCTCCCTCAAACACTATTTTTAGGTTTTGCCATTTTAAATAATCTTATATTTCTTTGAAACTTCTGTTGTTATATTATGGCATGTTCTTGACAGTAAACATAATGTTCATTTTTTATTTTTTTGTCTTTGTCTGATTGGATTAATTCAAAAGACTTGTCTTTAAGCTCTGAAATTCTTTCTCCTACTTGTTCTAGCCTATTGCTGAAACTTTTCAATGCAATTTGCATTTACCTGAGTGTGTTTGTCATTTCCAGAAGTTCTGATTTTTTTTTCTTTATATCTATCTCTCTAAACAATTTTGCATTCATATACTGGATTTGATTTTTTTTCAGTTGTTTTTCATCTTTCCCTGGTATCTCCTTGAGTAGGTTAATAATCAACCTTCTGAATTCTTTATCTTGCATTTCAAAGATTTTATCTTGGTTTGGATTCAATGATGGAGAACTAGTGTGACCTTTTGAGGGGATATAGAACCCTATTTTAGTGTTATAGAATCCTGTTGTGTCATATTACTAGAATTACTTTTCTGGTTCCTTCTCATTGAGTAGACTGTTTATTCAAATTTTTCTTGAATTTATTTTTGATTGGACTGTATTTTTCATTTATTTTTTCCCTCTTAAGGATCTAATTATTATAGTTTATTATCGCCTAATTTGATTCTTAATGTTTTTAGGTGTGAAGAATCTATATGAGTTTCTCTCACAGAGTCTCATAAACAGTCTCTGTGTGATAGTATCCCAGATGCTGGTTGTAGTATTTATGTACTTGGTGTATGGGTGAGTTCACTGTCTCCTATGGGGTTGGAATGGCAGTGATCTCTTGAAACTTATCTCATTCTGTACACTTTATTTATTTGTTCAAATTTCCCCCCGTATTTTATTTATTGAGTTGATAATGCAAGCTTTAGGCCAATAAGGGAGGTACGTATCCCTGGGTAGGCACTCATTGTAGCTAAAGCAGGTGGTTAGATGTATTACCTAATGGTGAACAGAAGTCCCAGCCTTGATGAAGGTGGCTGGGGTAGCTCTCAATTAGATGTGCTGAGGTTTTATCAGGGTGGAGGGTGGGAGCTTCCTCAGCTCCCCTCCCAGGCCAGCAGGAAATCTGTCCACCTCACAGCCTCATTTCTGTCCCAATGTTCTAGCTATTAGACAGGTACCTCTTTTCATTTGTAGGAATGTTAGCAAGGATTTGTGACTGCCTCTCATACAGGCTGAATCTGAAGAGTGCTCCTCCTGTAAGGCTGCAATATCACTGAATTGTTCCAGGAAGGCTGTCTATAGGTGCATCCATCCTGTGTTTCCATGGGAGAATCCCCAGCTGTGTTTGCAGTTCTGTATCGGGGGAACAAAGACTCCTTCTCCAAGACTCTTGATGATCACAGGGTGCCTGGCTGTTGGGGTGGAAGTGCAAACTTTCTCTACTGCACCCAGCACTGTAATTGTGTTTATGCTGAAAGGGACTTACCATCACTGGAAAAATCTGAGACTTATGAGTTTCCATTCAGATTATTTTGTCCCACAGGGTGTCCCTTTGATATGGTGTCCTCCTCCTTCCCTTAGGAACAGGACTTCCTGAAAGCCAGACTGCAGTGATGATTGTTATTGCTCTTCTTGGTCTAGCTACCCATTGGGACTACCAGACTCAGTTCTGGTTCTGAGGAATGTCTGTAAGAGATCCATTGATTCGACCTGCCTTCAAGTCTCCCCGCCATGGATCCTAGCACCTGCTCTGATGGAGGTGGCAGGAGAGGGACATAGACTGAGATTCCTTGGTTGTAGATATGCTTACTGTGCTGGCTTATTCTAGTATGGAACCTCTCCTGTGGATGGACTCAGGACCTCTGGGTAGCCATTGTATCGTAGGCAGTGGTGATAGCTGAGATCACGCAGCCATTTTTCTCCTTCCAGGGTACAGTGCGATTCTACCTAGAGGTGCTGTAATGGCCTATGTTGGCTGGCCTCCAGCCAGGAGGTGGTGCTTGCATAAGAGCACCAGTTGCAGTAGTAGTAGTGGGATTTGAGAGGAGAAGTATTCTGGTACATCAGAAGATAGGCAGGGTCATAAAGCTCCCAAAAGTTTATGTCCTTTGTGTTAAGCTAACAGGGCGGTGGAAAAATATTACCAGGTGGGGGCAGGGTTAAGTGGGTCTAAGCTCAGACTATCCTTGGGTGGGGCAGGCTGCAGCCCCTGTGGTAGACTGGCTGGTTCTCAGGCTGCTGGGGCAATGTTCCAGAGAGGAGTATAACTGCCACTGATGCTTAGAAGAGTTTGCAAAAGGAGTGGGGAGTAGTGGGAAGTAGCAAGCCTAACTCAGCCCCACACAGTCAGTGAGGCCAGCCTCACTCCCACAGTGCTCTGCTAAAAGCACTGGGTTTAGATCCAGGCAGCCTGCGCACAGAACTCAGATTGCCCTGACCATAAGTTTCCCTGCAGAGAAAGCAAGCACAACTCTCAGGCCACGTCACTGCTTGTCTGATGCAAGGCTGGGTGTCCAGCTCCTATGCTCCTGTCTACAGCACACTTCCCAATGTTTCCCAGGTTCTGTTCAAGGGAGTTTGTCATCACTCAAGATTATATCATAAAATCCAGTTGGGGGCATCTTTCACCCTGGGACCTCTCCCTGAGCTTGTTGGCTGACTTCCCTGAGGGCCCCCGTGAAATACAGTCAGAGATGGCTTCCCTAGGTTCACTCTGGAGACTGGGAATGCATACGAGGCACTTCCTACTGCTGCTTCTGCTTTTGTATTTCATGCCACTCCCTAAATCCATTCCAGCTCTTGGTAGAATTAAGGGTTCCTTAAACCATGGCCTGGAGTTTCAGATTCCCTGGTAGGGATGTGTGCCTGGAGGTAGGCTTTCCCCATCTCACACTCTGGATACTTATGGTTTTTCACCTGTCTCACAAAGCAGGCTGCAGCCTGCCACTTCTTTCAAAGAGGCTGTGGATTCTTCTGGTTTCCTTTTAAGCTCCTGTAGTGGTTCTTAGGGGAAAAAATCTCTACCCACTATTCTGTTCTTCCAAGTGGGGGAGGCACACTAACATTGCCTTCTATCTGCCATCTTGGAAAAGAAAAACAATCTTTATGCATTAAGCCAAGATTTTTCCTGAGCAACATCATTAAATTTTCTTCAGGTACAGCAGCCTGAAATAATACTGTATAATGGCATTAGTCACAATTTTAAATGGGTTACATCGAATAACCAGGAATAGAGGCAGCAAATGCAAAAGTTTTTCAAAAAGACAGTCAAGCCTGGAACCCTCTGGCTGGTAAAACACTCTTCTATCTAAACTCCTTCTGTTCATGAGGATGGAATGGTTTAGCTGGTTGTCTTTGTGTTCGCCCCTTGGATGCAGAAGCATTGGTTATAATATTTTGTAGCTATGTAGACAAAGAAGATGGTAGTTGCTGTCACTTTCTCCTTTATTAGGTCCTCAAAAGAGATGAAAAGAATGACACCAGTTAGTAATAAAATAAATTATTTAAAACTTTCCAGTGCTTTCCATCACTGATGAAGATCTGACTTTATGGAAGAGGCCAAATTAACCTTTAAAATTGGCATTCTGAGCCCTTAATCATAACTAATTCACACCACTAACATCATGTTTACTATCAAGAACATGCCATGATGTAACAACAGAAGTAAGGAACATATTTTAAAAATTAAATAGCTTAGGTTTTTCTTTAATTGATTATCCTACTTTTGACTGTTAAAAATCAGAAATGCAAAAGGAGATAGAAGTTTAACTGACATAATGGTAGGAGCATATCTCATATGCAACTTGGTTTTCTAAGGTTTTACTGAAGATGTTTATAACTCAAACAGTTACCAGTAAGCCTGTAGGACTATTTCACTAACTTGATAAACCTATGTGTAGTATTTCAAAAAAGAGCTAGAAGTTTTCTTGGTGGTTTAGTCACTTCAGAAAGAGGGGAGAAGTTTGGGTTTGGGATCAGAAAGTCACCTGGTGGAATTCCTTACAATCATTGGCCCTCAAACTAAACAGATAATAATTTCAGAACATAATATAATAAAATGGATTTCCATAAATCTGAAAATGGTTTTAGTGCAGTGGACATTTCTATTGTTTGAAAATATGACTTCATTAATTCTAATGATTTCCAAAGTTACATTTTCTGGAAAATATAGCATTTAAATTGCCAGGATTCAAAGGGAGAAAAAGAGTTTTCAAATTTGTTCATAGCATAATGGCTATCAAAATATTCACGGTATGCTTATGTATATTATGGCCTCAAGCTCATCTATTTTGTTCAATTCTTAAACTGTAATCTCAGCTAAATGTGTGAAATCATTTGACTATATCTGAGGGTTATGCACTGATGCTTACATTCTTTTATAGTACAAAAAGTTTCTGAGGCATGGAAAAGATTAATAAAGCCAGTTATGTTTAAATTAAATATGGTTTATAACTTGGTAATGTGTATATATCCATGCTCTTTAGAAACAAAGAAGAAGCTCAAAAAGTGCATCTTGAATCAAATGAAACAATTTTACAGCTGAATTAGCAATTTCCTACTTCTAAATGTATGTAGCTATTATATCCAAAATGTCTTGTTTTTAGAGTTCCAAAGTAATATTTTGCACAATCCCTGGGAGTTTGAGTCAACAATAGCACAGTGGAGTTTCATCTGGCCAGCAAATGGTCAGAGTAGTTATCATCAGAGCTAACAGCCCTGTTGAGTTTGAACTGTCCCTGATATATTTTAGTTGTTGTCATTTTAAACGTGGGGTGAATCTTTATGTTGATACATACATAAATGCATATTTCTTATGAACCAGGGTTTTGGAAATATGTGAGAAAAAAAGAGAAGATAGGGGACGTGAAAAATAACTATGGAGTAAACAAAAAACAAATATATAATATCTTTATCCTTTCAAAATGTGTGAGCATACACAAATTCATGCACATATACTTATGCACACACTCATATATACACAGACATACATTGATTTTTTTGATACTTTTCTAAAGAAAATTATGGGGGGGGGAATAAAAAGCTGATTTACAGCAAATACTCCTATTTTCTCCTTGAAATTCAACTTCTTACTCGTCTGTGCTTCCTTAACCCACTCATGTTTTCCCCTCTACCATGTAAACTTCTCAATTCACAGGGAGAAATTACTTTACAACCCTAAATTTGTTGAACATTCTTTCTATACCCTAACAGTTTTGTTCCCATAATAGAAACCTCTTAAAGCGTGACAGGAAAGCTCATCATATCATGCATAATTTCATAGTCAGCCAGATATTTAAATTTGAAGAGAAAATATGAGTTATTTCACATTATCCAAACCTACCCTTACCAAGTGATACAACATTATAGTACAAAATAATACCACTTATAATAGGATCAATTTTTTGAGGATGACCTGTGTCAGGCATTACATTATTATTCACCACTATGTTGTTAGAAATGTATTATTATTCACATTTTGCAGACAAGAAAACCAACACTTAGGAGGTTAATTACATGATTCTGACCCTGATCCAAACTCTAACCCTGATGCCAGGATAAAGAAGTCCATCGTGGAGCTGAGATATGAATTTTATTGTATTTTACTCCAAATCCTTAACTTTCCCTACTACTGTCTGTCCTACATTTTCATGCATCAGCCACTATTTTAATTATGTATCAGGTATACATTTATGAAGAGAAAAGCAACAGTATATTTATGAGAGAATAACACGTAGGAAATAAGATACAGAAATCCAATTACAGAACATTTTACAGTGTGTAAAATATAAAGATCACATGCATGTCTAAATTTTCTGGGCTCACTGAGATGAATTCTAACAATGACTCAAATATTTACATCAGACGCATTTCACACTTTTTCTATCTCCCAGTTACCAGGTCATTTACACTTTCCTACAAACAAGGAATAAGAATGTTGTTAATTGGCCAGACACTCGTGACTGATGCTAAATGCTATGAAATCTTCTTTATGCCTGATCTCAATAATGTGTCAGGATACATAAAATGCCATTACTCCCAGTATACTTACTTTATTTGTGTTGGCTATATCACTTTGTGATATAACCATTCCTGTGTATCTAAATTACATAATTTTTTTTAATTCTAAAAGTATTTATCTGGATTTCTATTAAAATTTGAGAATATATATTAATTTGTTGATCTCTATATATTGGCATTTTCGCCTAAAGTTTTTGGCCCTAACAACAAGGGAAAAGAAGCGATTTTATTAAAACTTAACCAGTCAGTCCCTGTGGATTGACATCCATTTTCTATATTTTTTTCTTTTAACTTCATTATTAAAAAATTGCATCTGAGACACTAATGCTTGGTGGAGAGGATTGGTTAAGCAGGTAAAAAAGCAAATGAGACCGGATGCAGTGGCTCACGCCTGTAATCCCAGCACTTTGGGAGGCCAAGGCTGGTGGATCATGAGGTCAAGAAATTGAGACCATCCTTGCCAACATGGTGAAACCCCATCTCTATTGAAAATATAAGAAGTAGCCGGGAGTAATGGCAGGTGCCTGTAATCTCAACTACTTGGGAAACTGAGGCAGGAAAATCACTTGAACCCAGGAGGCGGAGGTTGCAGTGAGCCAAGATCGTGCCACTGCACTCCAGTCTGGCGACAGGGTGAGACTCCATCTCAAAAAAAAAAAAAAAAAAGCAAATGACGTAAAAGTCTATCTTTTCTGAAATGGAAGGACATAGAAGAGTAAATGTTTATTTTAGAGGAATAAGTAATTGGGATTTTCCCATAATAGTCTATCATTATATATTCTTAACTTTAGTCTTCATTTAATCATGTTTACTCCATATAAGATATTCTGCACATATTATCAATAAATTTACAAATCTATAAAGTAGGTAGTAGTTTATTATCTTTATTCAGAAGATTAGAGAATTGAGAGTAATTATACTAATTGCCCAAGTTCATTCTGGTAATGTGTCAAAATTAGTTTTAGAACCCCAAAATGACTTGTGTTACTTTCATTGCACAACAGTACATTTAAGATAGCATGAGAAAACAATTCCTGGGAAAGAATAATTTCACAAATAACGCCACTTAAAAAGTGGGCAAAGAACGTGAGCAGACACTTCTCAAAAGAAGACACAGAAGTGGCCAAAAAACCTGTAAAACAATATTCAACATCACTAATCATCAGAGAAATGCAAATCAAAATCACAATGAAATATCATCTCACATTAGATTTTAAATGCAAATTAAAATCACAGTGATGCAACACTATAGTAAGATTTAAAAATGATACAATATTACACTAAGATTAAAAAGATTGACCATGCTGCCTATGAGGATGTAGAGTAACCAGAACACTCACACAATGCTAATGAAAATACAATATGGTACAATGGCTTCAGAAGGCAGATTGTGAACATCAATAATTAAATATATTGCAATATATTATTGTATATTGCATTGTAATACAAAATATACTATAATTAATACCTTAAATAAATAATAGTAGTGTCATAAAACATATATTTACCATATGATCCAGTCACAAGAAAAGGGATATAAAAAAAATGAAGGGAACTTTCAGGGTTAACTGGCATGTTAATTATTTTGATTTTGCTGAAGGTTCTTTGTGTGTGTATGTGTATGTATAGGTCCAAATTTATTAAGTTACTTTAAGTGTACACAGTTTATCACAGGTCAATCATACCCCAATAAAGCAGTTTTAAAAAAGTTTAGAAGCATACAAGATGTGCTTCATGGAGAAAAGAAACAACTAAAATATTGGTAAAAACAAAATTGGCCATTCTACAACCCAAATGACAAAAGTACCAGACTAACTTATTTGAGGGAGGTGAAAAGTACCCAGAGAGGAATCTGGGTCCCTGTGGAGAATACTCAATAGATACACCAACTCTGGACCTATTAACTTCAGACGTCTTCTAGTGGAGGAAAAATACATGACTAATAACTAATTAGTTAAGAAATTTTAAATTGTTTTCTCTGTTATACGCAGCTGCATGCAATACAGACTGATAAAAATGTTATTATGGATAGAACTCAGCTGAGAAATGTCAAGACAGAATCAATTTGCTTCAGAAATACTGTCTGATAAAAACAAATTGGAAAAATTAACATAGCATAGCAGAACAAGGGAAAGACAAATGATACCAGGAACCAAAGAGGATTAATAGTTATTTTAAGATAGTTGGGTCCCCTAAAAATCCTAGATATTTGGGTTCAATGGGTGATGAATGGATAGAATGGAGTTAAAACCAGAAAAGTTACAACCAGGTAAGATACAGAAGAAAAGGAAATGTCCATAAGCATGAATAACAGCACTCATGTGTTATCTGATGATCATGGCAAAATGCGAGGCACTTTGGTCATCAAAGCAAATGTAGGAACCCAAATCTAGTCATCAAGACAAAGTTCTGCATAAGAGCTTACCTTAAAAGAATCACCAATTCTTAGCAAAGCTGATTAAACAATATTAAGGAAATGAACAGAGTGCAAGAATTGGAAAAGGCCTAGTAAGAAACAAATACCAGAAGCCCAGTCCAGGTAAATGTTAGGAATTCAGAGTGACAACACCAGAGCTAACAGTATCAAGGGAAGCAACATAAGAGCTGGGCCAGGAAAGCATCATTTTCATAGCAGAATGCAGCCAAAATATTTATTAATTTTGAATAAAAGTTGAGTAAGATGATATATGCAGAAACAAAGGCAAACAAATTGCTTAACACAAAATATTGATAATGTAGAATATGATAAAAAGAAATAATTGGCTATATAATTGTTTCAGTTGTTCTTCGTATAGGAGTAGTAACTTAAAACAATGCAGATATATAATGAGCATTTTTTAAAAGTTGCTAACACCCTCATCTTTACAGCTGGATTTAATTAATATGTATTTTTACTTGTATAATATTATTATTCAAATTATTATTAGCAGTATAATAGTATGGATGTATTATTTATTCCACTTTATCTGTGAAAATTTGGCAAAAATAATTTGAGTCTTTTGTTTCACCCACTTTTAAAAATATAGTATAATTGAATCCATGGGAAATTAATTTATACTTAAGACCAAGTAACCTAAACCAAGTATCCAAGTTGCAACCATAACTTTAATCACATGGACACACAGAAGAAGCCATCTTATTTAGTGCGATCAAGATTAATCTGCTGGCTGTTTTAAAAAATAGTCAGTTCATGGGAGATTTCTTAAAATAAAGTTTGCAATATTGTCAAGTTTTTCTCAATCAATAAATGACTTAAATGCTTAATGTAAAATTTTGAATTTTAAGTTGATAAATAGATATCATTCCTCTAAGGCTCAGTTTTATGATTTTTTTCTCACAAGTTTCAAACCAACTAAGAAATGCTTTACTAATAATCTTTTGACATAGGGCCAATGTCGTTTCTTTGAACATGTGTGGGCTGACTGAAGTAACCTGTTACCTTTCCTTAATTAGCCACACCCATGACCACGCCCATGATGAGCTCTCACCAATTTATTTCAAATTTTGCTTTCTTTAAAGAAGAATAAAGACCTAACCTAAAAACCACTTGAGAAGCAATCTAACTGCAAAGTCTTTTTTTAGTTTAATGATTTTTCCACCCGCACTTAATAGCATTTTAAAAAGCAACTCACCCTCATCAAGTTATTCCAAAGTATTCAGCAAAGTTTTAAAAGAAACCATTTTCTCTTTATTTATTTACTTTGTATAGGTTTATATAAAATGCGTTTAAATTATGTAACTGCAAAATGTGTGCAACTGACCCAAACAGCTTTGGGAAAAAAAAAAAACAATTAACTCTAAGTACAGAGAGTATGTCTTTGGGGCCATGCAGCAATATTCAACAATCTTCTTGGGTTTGAGGAATTTCCAACATTATGAATTTAGTCTTCCCTGAAGTAGCAGCTAGAAAATTTCTTGATCAACCTGCCTTGCTTATAACATGTGAACACATTAGGAAGGAGATAAATGACCTAGATTTTCTTCCTGTTCAGAAGCGGTAGCTACAGGAATTGATTTTTTTAGTGGGAATGGTGGCGAAGCTTTCCAGCGTCTAAGCAGCAGAGACAGAGGTTCTGAAATTAGGTTGTCAGTTATTAACATTGACTTTCAATAGCTCCAAGATGGCTGACTGCATAAACTCCAAGTAACTGTTGCATTGTTTACGCCATATCCCTTCCCATAAAACAAGGATCCCTAGGACAAAAGGGAAGTGCCAACCTGAAGCACGTGCTTCTGAATCATATGTGGCAACTCAAAACCCCAACATTTCTTGGCTAATGGATTTTTTTGTTGGGCCTATTTAAGTTTCTTATTGGGTCATTCCTCCCAAAGGCAGACTGCATCACAGATATGTGTATCTCTAGGTCACAGAGACTTAAGGTGTGGATAATGTTTATAAGGCCCTACTTAGGTACACTGGAGTCAAATGTAGGAAGAGAGTGGAGGTCATGTTCAGAATTGTGCATTTTGCTCCAGCCCCTAACAAATGTTAGGGCAGTACTGCCTTAAAGCCGGCTATTCTAGCTTTCCTAGAGGTACTGTGAGCTCTCCGGTATTTTAGATACATATTTTTTCTGCTTAAACTGAGGCAGATAAGTAGTCAAAGAAGTAATAATGTCCTCAGGACACAGCAACCATGGTGAGCATACAGTCAACACAATAAGCCTTAGCGTTTACATAGTTGAGCTCATTCAAGAAAAGCTATCTTCAGTAGGGAATTTCCCGTGTAGACAGCATGTGCACTTTGATTTTACCTGTCCTTAAAGTAACCCTTTGCTCATTATAACAGTAAAAAACACACCTTTAGGTGGAGATTTAAGATGCTAATGAGACCTGCGATGTATGAACAAGCATGTACAGCTACTGTGAAAGTGCACCCAAAGGAACACACAGAACATGCTTACTAGCAACACCTCTTTCCATCACCTTAAGAATAATCATGTAAGACTTCTAAAAAAATGGAGTCTACCTAGTGCCAGTCTTTGCTGTCTCATCCTTACGAGCAGCCTCCCTGAATTCTCTCTCAGGGCATGCTGTCTGTTCTGCACTTGATTTTCAAAACATTCTTTTCTTTTTGCAATAGATTACTCTATGTTACATCTCCTTTGCTCTTGTTTAAATTCTTTTAAACTAAGAATAGAAGAACTGAGGTCTCACATCAGTCACCAACAAAACTAACTGCTCCAGTAAAGGGAACTAACAACACTCACTGACTGTTGTAAGCCTATAAGCAACAAATAAAGCTGAAGGCTGCATGTTTACTAGTGGACTAATTCTTTGTTGTGAATGTTCAGTTTCTGAAACATTGGTCCATTTGTTTTCAAGGTCAAAAGAGAGACAAAACAAACCAGTGGGTAAATTATGTGATGGTTGGTCAAGGGAGCTTCTACTGTATTTCTGATAACCAAATGTTTGGACTTTAGTTGTAATTTATGTCCAAGGGTGACCCAGAGAGATAGATGGAGATGCTGCAGTACTTTTGTAAGCAGATTTGTAGAATGAGAAGAGAAATTGTTTGACTAAAATATTAAATGATAATATTCTCTGTCATTCTGTCTACTAGGCTCCAAAATAACTGCAAATCATGTAACAAAAACTAGCATCCTGGAGTTTTCTTCTAAAAGATTGATTCATTATAAAAACCAAAGAATTTACAAAATTGGACAATAACAAGTGCAAGATAAATAGTAACAATGCCAACATAATAGCTATTGCATTTACTGTTGTCAACATATAATAAATAAATATTATTCTAGATTTTTCTAAAAGTTCAAGTCAATAGCAAGAAAAAAGAGCTTTAACACCTCATTTTAAAGCACACTAAAATTTCCTAATTAGGGCTGGTGTAAGACATTTCCTCCTTTTGCTAATCAAGCAAACACATGAATTTTTTCTTATTTCTTTTTTTTTCTTTTTTTCTGGATATAGTATAAGAATTCTCAATAATTAAATTAATATGAATGTATTTTTATTACAACTTTATTTCAGTTAAAGATTGCATGTGGCAAATAAGGAATCACTTGTATTTAATAAATTAAGTTTGTAATTTTTCTGTTGAAATTTATGAATCATGATTTTACAAAAAATTTCTCTGTCATACACATTATTACTGAATTATGTCTAAATATTGAAAAATAAGTGAATTAAAACTCTACATTAGTCAAATTTACTGTCAATCCTTTGAGCCCAAAAGTTTTTGACATACCTAAAATTGATAACAGTTAAAAATATTAGACGTTTTTAAAGGCATTAGTATCTACAGAAAAAAAATGCGTTGAGGTTAATTTCCACATTAATAAAGCTGGAAATAGCATGTTATAAGCAGGAAATTTACTTACTGTCCTGCATCTCCAGTAGATCTGTACTGTCTAAATTTCCACAAATGCACTTTAGTAACAGTAACAATTTAATGCATATTAAATGAAAATCTATGCAGAATAGAGATCTGTTTTAACTGGGATAGGCAAGCAAGCCTGTAAAGGAGTTTCCTATATTGGATGCTATTTTATAACTCAGGCATGTAAGCATAATTATTTTTATTTCTAAACAATTTTCAAATTGAACATAGATAAGCCTAAGATTTTCTGTACTTAGTTTTCTGGAAAGTTGTAAAGATGGCAAAATATTCAGGTATTTAACATTGTATTTATTTTCTTCAGTGGAAAACAATGACCTCCAAACAAGGCGTGGCTATTTACTTTCTTATATTGTTTAGCTAACTTTTTCTGTTCACCAGTCTTACTAATGCCATTAATTATCTATTTAACACAGATTTAATGCAAATAATAAAAATACTATCAACTGCAGGTAATATCAACTCATAGTTTATAACTTTACATAGAAAATAATGAAAACACCATACATGTGCTACCTCCCAGTGGTTATTGATAGGAACTGCTCTATTAATTGCAAAATAGAGATTGAAGCTGGTCATTTTTATTTCGTACTCTTGAAAATAGTTAATCAAAAGTAAATGTTTTAAGAAGTCCTAAGGTGGATTGCAGTTGATATAATAAACTTTTCTGGGCAGGGGAATCGAGATAATGGGACCAGAAATAATTTTTGAAGTAAACTGATATTTATATTCCAGACTGATATTTACATTCCAACTGATATTTACATTCCAATTGGAATTGCAATTCCAATTGCAATTACTCTATTAATTTCAAAATAGAGATTGAAGCTGGCCATTTTTATTTCACACTCTTGAAAATAGTTATTCAAAAGTAAATGTTTTAAAAAGTCCTAAGGTGGATTACAGTTGATATACTAAATTTTTCTGGGCAGGGGAATCGAGATAATGGGACCAGAAATAATTTTTGAAGTAAACTGATATTTACATTCCAGATAACAGAGTACTTCTCTAAATGTATTATAATGAATGTTTTAACTTTATTATAGCATTGAGGTTTTGTTAATAAATCTTTGTAATAAATCTTTGTTTCCAGTACACAAATACTTATAAGGTACTATTAAGTAGGTCATGGTAGGAAAAAGAAAATGGAAAAAAAAGAAAAAGACAAAAGGAAAAAGCTGAAACATATACAAGAAATAGAAGGACTAGGCCAGGTTCAGTGGCTTGCGCCTGTAATCCCAGCACTTTGTGAGGTCGAGGTGTGAATCACCTGAGGTGTGGAGTTCAAGACCAGCCTGACCAATATGGTGAAACCCCATCTCTACTAACAATACAAAAAATTAGCCGGGCGTGGTGGTGGACCCCTGTAATCCCAGCTACTCGAGAGGCTGAGGCAGGAGAATCACTTGGACCCAGGAGGTGGAGGTTGCAGTGAGCCAAGATCATGTCGTTGCACACCAGCCTGGGTGACAAGGGCAAAACTCAGTCTCAAAAAAAGAAAAAAAAATTCCCCTGATGCTTTATTGGGGGAAAAAATAATTCTCCCTTTTTCAAGACCTTCCTTTATCTATTTTAAAGATTATGCAATAATTTTTTGGAAAGTTGCTTTGTTTCTTATTCTTATGAAAATATCAATGGCTATGAATAACCATTAAGACATAATGTTGTGTTAGTAAAGACTTGAAACTCTGACAAGATCCATATCTATGGACAAGAAAGATGGCTAGAAATATGCATACACATATACATGTACTCACAGAGACACACAAACTTGCAAATAGAATTAACCAGACAATGAAGCCAAGAACTACGTTCACAACAAAATAGCCTTGGTAATATAAGCATTCTTACTGAGTACCAAACCAGGATACAAACATGGCCCTCCCTACAAAGAGAATGTCACAATTTCTCAGGGGAATTAGAAGGATTGTCCTGTTCCATATGGGCAACATCACAAAAGAATGAGAGTCCTTTATCAAACTGAGTTCCAACTTGAAAATATGACCAAGGTTATTAAAACAAACCTGCATCCTAAATTCACCTATAAAGTAATGCTTCCAGAAAGCTATTCTACCTCTGCCCCCAATCCTCTCCATTACATTGAGCTGGATCTCTTCATGCCACCCTAATCCTATTTGACTTTGAATTTACTCTTCTGATTTGAGTTATATATCAGTCATCTGTTCTGATTCATAGGATAGTAACTTCTCAGTCCCTCCTAAGAGTTTAGTTTAAACTCTTTCAGGTCTCCCCTTTACTAACACTTAAACCGGTTTCTTGCTGTAACTCATTTCTATCACATTTTGACCCTGTCTAAATTGTGTTTCTCAAATTTTTTTACACAAAAGAACCACATGGACTGCTTATTTTATAATGTAATTTCCTGGTTGATACCTCTTCCCCTCCACCCTCTGAAGATTCCCAGAGGAATTAGGTCTGAAGAGGAGCCCAAAATTCTGGATTTTAATAAAACTGTAACATGGTTCTTGAAAGTTTGATAAATATTTGCCTATCAATGACCTATCTAGATCCAACTATATTCTAGCACCCTGTGATTCAGTTACATTTTCTATAGCATGTTTATCTTTCCCCACACACAAATAAAACTACCAAAAACTGAGACTGATCTATAGAGGTAGAAAATTGGATTGAACTCATAAAATAAGAGTGTCTTTGCCCACTAGGGGTTATTTTATACATGTGTCTTTATGTTCTTTTTGACCAGTAGCTTGCCAAGACTTACACTATCTCATTGTTCTCTGTCTTAATTGATCCCACTGAAGTGGTGCACTTATTCAACAATAATTGCTATTTCTCTACTGTATAGATGAATTCCAAGTCCTGGTCTATGTCAGTTATCCCGATTCAGTGGTTGCCAAAGTTTTAGTTTGCCATCAAACATTTCTTCATAAATAATCACAACTTTTGCCTTCTAGTCCCTTCTGCTCCTCCCCCATATAGGGGAATAGTTCTAGAAATTCCGAAAAGAGGCTCTGATTGCCTCTGTATTCTTCAACCCCAATCATCACTCTTTTAAATGATGTATCAACAATTATTTGATAAACCTCTTTCATGGTATCTTGTATGATTCTACTTAATCCCACACAGGGACTCAGACTATTAGAACCCCTGACTCAATATTTTCCCAACCTGAAGGGTGGAAGACAACATTCTGAACCTTCTGTAATTCAAACTAAAATATCAGGGTCTTCAACAGCATGTGTTAAATAACTCAAGGAATACTGTTTTAGTTTATGGTGCCATAAAAAACCCTGAAACGGATAATTTATAAAGAACAAACATTTATATCTCACAGTTCTAGAGGATGAGAAATCCAAGATCAAGGCAAAGGCATTATGAGAGGGCATTCTTGCTGTGCCCTTACATGGCAAAGGCAGAAAGGGGCAAACCCACTCCTGCAAGTGCTTTTTATAGTAGCATTAATCCATTCATGAAAGCAAAGCCCTCATTAAGTACACACAACCCATTACGCGCCAACTCACGACAACATTGTATTGGGGATTGTCTCCAGCACATTAATTGAGTTGGGGGGGATGCACATTCAGACCATAGCAAATACCAACATCTTTTTTTATGAGTCAAGTGTCAGCCAATGCCAACATGAGAGTAGAATTCAATGGGAGTGACCTGTAGGCCAAGAAAAAATTTCCCTAAAATCAACAAAGAAAACAAACCTCTACACTGGTGTTAAAGTCCTTATTGATTAACTATATCAAAATAGTGAATATGATGAAATTTCGATCACTTAAAAAATACTATCTGTTATAATAAGAATCGGAAGTTACAGATGGAATAATTAGCACTGTAAAAATCGTGAAGTAACTCACATGCCAGATATAAAACTTCAGTTTTATACAGGGAATCTGTAAAAGGTTTTCAGGCAATTGAAGATGTGATGAAAATTGTGTTTTTTACAGATTACTTTGTGAAAATTGGTCAAAATGGATGATAGTGATAAAATAGAGTCATAAAGACCAGTTTGGGGGCTACTTTATTAGTCCTAATTAAATATTATCTGAGCTTGAATTTAGGAAGCGGAAGTACATTTGAAAAGG
Source organism: Mandrillus leucophaeus (assembly GCF_000951045.1). Taxonomy (NCBI): domain Eukaryota; kingdom Metazoa; phylum Chordata; class Mammalia; order Primates; family Cercopithecidae; genus Mandrillus; species Mandrillus leucophaeus. The sequence continues at coordinate 137,564 of NW_012110563.1, read as the reverse complement.
GTATATTGATGAAATATTTAGAAAACAAAATCAATAGTGTTTGACTAAACAATTCCACTTCTAGGTGTACATTTTTGTTTTTACATACAATCTTCAAAGTCATGTATAAAATGAATATAGTAACTTTATCAAAAAACTAAAAAACTGGAAACAATCTAAGCCAATAAAGAAGATAAATTATAGTACTTTTACATAATGGATTACTATGTAGAGAATAAAATTTAGAAAACATTGCTAAAATGCAACAATGTGAGAAAAATCTCAAAATCACAATATTCAACAAAAGAAACTGAATATAAATTGTACATTCTGTATGATTTCATTTATGTCAGGTTTACCAACAGGCAATGTAATCTATGCCATTAGAAGTCAGGTTAATGGTTACCTTTGATGAGAAATATGAATGGGAAGGGGCCATGAGGCTGCTTCTGGGCTGCTGGTCCTGTGCTGTTTCTAGTTATATCAATGTGTTCACTATGAAAATTCATCTAAATGCATATTTATGTTTAGCATACTTTTCCCTGTATAGTTTTACTTCATTAAATATTACATTTAAAAATCAAAATGGCTGAATTATCAATTGGATATGAGGAGAAAATGAGTCATAGAAATTGGAGTTAATTTTGTAACCATTTTTCACTTATTAAGTGTTTTGAGCATCTATTATGTACAGCATGCATCATAGACATGTACATAAATGCTATGGAAGTTTTCAACTTTAGAACATTAGAAATTACCACAATGGAGTAGATAGTATTTGAATTAAAGATTAGAGGATGGGGTAAGATTGTATCACATAGAGATTGCAAAGGATGGCATGGCATTGCAAGCAAAAGGATGATTATAACATAACAGTGAATATTCAGGACAAGTTTGAATCATAAAGGGGCTTGAATAAAAGGTTTGAACTTTACTTAATAGAAATTATAGGGACTTAAAAAGTTTTTGAATGGGCCAGTGTCATGAAACAAGGAGGTATGTCATACATGAAATGTTTTAGGAGGGAAATCATTCGTTAAATGTTTTGGAAGGACGAGACTAGAGTCAAGAGGATTGGGGATGCTGCTACAATGGTCAAGTTGAATAACTTTGAATGGGCATGCTGTCATTATATCATCAGAAATCAAAAGAGCATTGGGAATGAGCATCATTGAAAAGTCAGTGTCCATGGAACTTCACTGGTGATTGGATGTGGAGGTCAAAGGAGACGTGACACAAAAACCCATGTTAATACTAGTAATCTTATTAAATGAATGTGCTGAGATGTAGATCCTGAAGTTTTATCAAACAACTATTGATATGAATGTCAGCCATGTGCCTACTGAAAAATAACTCTCAGATCCTACCTCAGAAATCAGGCTCTCTGAGGGTAAGTTTCAAATATAATACTTATTTAAATAAGTCCTTCCTGTGATTTTAATGAAAACTTAATTTAAAGATTCATGCTCTTGTAAGATATACTAAAAGGGAGAGAGTTGGTAAACCTCTTGTGGAAGTTACTAACCTACAAATGAAGTTTAAAATAAGATATTCCCATACTAGTTTTTAGCATAGCACAGGAAATGTTGAAAATGTGTTCAATGGAATTGGAATGACTAAATGCTTTGAATGAGAATATAATAGGACTTCAGTAAATGCGTTTCCACTAGCAAAGAACTTTGAGAGTAAAACTCTCTTCATTCTTCAGAGCAAGCAACTGACTTTAATTTCAGCTGCAAACATGCTTTGAGTTCCTTTACATCCTGTGCCAACATGAAGTATTTGCCAACTGTAAACCCTTATGAAGAGCTTCATTTTATACAAGAAAAAGAAAGATGGACAATTCACTGGACTTGTATCCCTACTACATCTGAGAGAAGAGTTCAGCTTCCCTGGTGAGAAAGTGAACAAACTGTATCCAGGCATGGGGCCAAACTTTGCAATTACAATAATGAAAGAAAAGTATCAGCACAACTGCTGGTAAAAGTCTGAGGAATTATCAGAAACTGCCTTAGCTCCTGATTATTTATGGCTTTTAATTTTATGGTGTCCAAGGTAACCTGAAATATTTATTTAAAGCAATTACCTAAATCTCCCAATTAACCCACTAAACTCTATCAGGTATTAGTAGTTTGCTATGTTTGAAGTAAATATTACAGGATATTTAGGCAATTACTCTTGAATAAAGGAAGTTTGCATAGGTGGTTCTTAAAGCTTTAAAAGGAACATGTAAACATTGAAAGTCACCATCCCTGGTGACAGAGCAAGACCATGACTCTATCAAAAAAATTTTAAAATATTAGCCCAGTATGGTGGCACCTGTCTATAGTCATAGCGACTCAGGGGGCTAACGTGGAAGGAGAACTTGAGCCCAGGAATTCAAGGTTACAGTGAACTATGATCAGGCCACTGCACTCCAGCCTGGATGACAAAGCGAGACTCTGTCTCAGAAAAAATACATACATACATACATACATAATACATAGATAATACAGACATAAATAAAAATATTGAAACTTACCTCAGAAATTATCCATAGTTATCCATTTGTTGTGGTTCTAAAGTAATTCAGATTCTAGAAGTCTCAAATATGGTCTATTGTTTAAAAAAACATCCAGGACTTGATCCCAGGCATCCTTGTTTCTAGAAATATGTGCTTTTCTCTATAGCCAATTGACTTTCTAATGGCAGGAAACTACTTATCTCCTTTCATGCCAAGCATTGAAGTTTCTAATAAATATGTCAAGTCATAGAAAGACTAAAATATTTAACTGAACTTTTAGCTAACATTTTTTATAAAAGGATAATCAAAATGCAGCAAAATTTACCTTTCTAAAGTGTAAAATTCAATGAGTTTGACAAATGTATATGGTTGAATAATCACCATCACAGTCATATTATATGACATTTCATCACCAAAAAATGTTCCCTTGTACCTCTTTGCAGTCATTTCTCATACACCATCCCTCAATCCCTTGCCATCACTGAGATGATTTTTGTCTCTGATGTTTTGCCTTTCCCAGAAATAAATGGAATTATCTATGATGTGTGTGGACTTCGTATATGACTTCTTTAACTTAGCATAACACTTTTGAGATTCATCTTGTTGCATGGATCATTAGTTGGTTCCTTTTCATTGCTGAATAGTATTCTTTGGATGCACCACAGTATTTGTATTCATTCGAAGCTAATGGGCATTTAGATTGTTTTCGGTTTGGAGTGCTTTTGAATGAATCTGCTACACAGGTTTCTGTAAGGTCTTATCTGGACCTTAGTTTTCAGTTCCCTTCAATAAATGTGTAAAAGTGGAATTGCTGTGTAATACAATAAGAGTATGTTTAATGTTTTTTAAAAACTGCTATCAGATCTAAAAGTAATGTTACCCAACTTATAATATAATAAATCAGCACATTACTGTTTCATAGACATTGATAGAGGACTGAGGTCTCTGGGTCAGACAAAGAACTTTATTACACAGCAAGTAGCATGAGCATCTGCATGTTCATACTGCTTCTCCCTGCACCTCAAGTCCCATAGTAGAGTTATGAAGAACTTAGAAGGATTCCTACATAGGTGGGGGGTTAAATTACAGACGAACATTGCAGTTGAGGAATCCTCCTCCATTATAGCAAGCAATAAGTAAGTCTGTTCTTTATCACGCAGTATACATCACCACATCTCTCAGCGTTGCTCATTGTACAGACTAATCCATGAACAGTGAACTAGTAAAAAAAAGTAAAGAGTGGACAGGACTTTGCATATTTAGCATACTCAGTAAGAATGTGCAGAGAGCCCATGGTAGGTTTCATCATCCAACAATGGCCAAACTAGTCTCAAAAGTTACTTTAACTTCTTACATCCTACCATTGGTATATGAGACTTCAATTGCTCTGTATCCATGTTGAGACTTATTTTTATTGTGCTTTTCCATTTTACCAATCTAGTGGGATTCTAGTGGTATCTCATTGTGGTTTTACTTAATGACCAAAGATGGTGAGCTTGTTATTAGGTGCTTATTTGACATCCATATGTCTTATTTGCTGAAGTGTCTGTTTATTTACTTAGCACATTTTTATTGGGTTGTTTTCCTTATATTCAGTTGCAAAAGTTCTTCAGGTAATCTGGATACAAGTCCTTTGTAACATATGTGTTTTAAAATATCTTATCACTATTTGTGACTTATTTCTTTTCTTAATCCGTTTGAAAGAGTTTATGATTTTAATTCGAGGAAATTCAATTCAGCAATTTTCTTTTATTGTTTGGGATTTTTCTGTCTTATGAAAAAAAGCTTTTCCTTTGCTTCTGTACGGTTTTACAATTTGAGCTCTTATACATATGACCTTTTTTGAGTTAATTTTTACATACTCTTATAAAGTAAGGGTTAATATTAACTTTTGTATATATGAATATCTAATGGTTCCACTGCAATTTGTTAGAAAGACTATCCTTTTCATCACAGTAAGGAAAAATACAAGTAAGTCTCAAGATGAGTAGGAATAGAGAATTTGTGCTAAAGTTGTGGGGGAAAATTGTACTATTTCATCTCACGTCCCTTTCTCAGACCAGATTTATGATTTCCCATCAAATTGTCTTGGCAGCTTTGTTTTCCATGCATGCATAATTCTATTTCTGGACAGTCTATTCTGTTCCATTCACACACACACATGCGCGCAGTGTGCCAATAATACATAGTCTTGACTGTGTATGTCAACAATACCTAGTGTTGACTATAGGTTGACTAATTCCTTCACATTTATTTGTCTCTTTTTACTTGCATTTAAGTTTATAATTAGCTTGTCAATTTCTGATACACAAAAAAAGAAAAAACTGGGTTTTTTGACTGGGTTTGCATTAAATCTACAGGTAAGTTTGGGGAAACTGACATCTTAACAATATTGAGCTCATCATGATCTCCCTACTTACTTAGGATTCTGTTAATTTTCTCAGAGATCTTTTGGTTTATTAAAGTTCAAATTTTATATATCTCTTTTAGATTTATTCCTAAGTATTTTGTATATATTAATCATATTTTAAATGGTATGGTTTTAATTCAGTTTCCAATTGATTGTGGGTTATGTGTGTGTGTGTGTGTGTATATATATATATATCATCCAACAATGGCCAAACTAGTCTCAAAAGTTACTTTTGAGACTATACTGTGTGTGTATATATATATACACACACACACATATACACACACACACACATGAATTTTTGTATATTAATGTTGTAGTCTATGACCTTGAAATGATCTCTTTTGTAGTCTATGAGTTACTAAATGGAACTAGTGTGTTTTTTAGTAGATGCATTTAAATTTTTCTATGAAGATGATTATGTAATCTGTGAATAAAGATATTTTTATTTCTTCTTTTCTAATTTTTTGGCTTTTTTGGTCACCCTTGATTTGTTCAAAGTTGTAAACAGAAATCACTTTGTATTTGATCATTAGATATGATATTATAGCTTTTTGTTTCACAGTGTACTTTGTCAGTTTGAAGAAATTTTCTTGTGTTCTTAGGTTTCTGAGGGTATTTGCATAAATGGATGTTAAATTTTGTCAAATGCTTTTTTCTGTATTTATTTAAAAATTTAATTTGTTCAATTTTAGTCTGTTTATACGGTGAATTAAAATTGACATGTGTTTGAATGTTTCTCCAATCTTGCACAGGTAGCTTTAACTCCATTTCACCACAATATAAAGATTAACCTCTTTATATATTGTTGAATTTAATTTGGTAATATTTTTCTGATGAGTTTTGCCTCTATGTACATGAGGAATATCGATCTGTAGTTTTCTATTCTTGTTATGACCTTGTCTGGTTGTGGTATCAGGGTAATGCTGGTTTTCTAAAATAGGTTTAGAAATGATTGCTTCTCTCTCATTTTTTTGAAAATATATGGAATTGATGTTATATTTTCCTTTATTACCTAGTACAAATTATCCATGAAGCCATCTAGATACATCACTTTCCTGAGGAAAGTTTGTAACTACAATTTCAACTTACTTAATACTGTTTTAAAATTTTAATTGGGAGGCCATTAGGCCTACAGCACTTTGGATTCCTACATATGCAAACAAATCAAAGCCCACTGTAAACAGTAAAACAAAACCTAAGCTTAACCATCAGAAACTACCAACTAACATGTAACTGTTACCAGTGGCAAATATTGGAGTTTCACTGCACCAAATATATTACCAGTGGAAGGCATTCAAGTTATCAGCAGCAAATCCATATGGGTCTGCAGCAACTTCAATGCTTACCTCCTTCGGAAAAAAAAAAAAAAAAAAAACTGCCCCCTCAGAAAAAAAGATTTCTTCTTCCAGAAGAACATAAGGCAGAACTAAAGAATCTGAAGCAAGTTTCAGAGAAGTAGAAGTTTATTTAAAAAGAACGGAAGGTACCCTTGGAAGAGATCCAAGCAGGCAAGTGAAAGTCAAGTGCAGTGTTTAATTGTGAATCTAGGAATTTATAGGACTGGCCCCCTTCCAGAGTCTTCCAACCCTTTCTCATGATTCTTCCCTTAGGGTGAGCTGCTCACATTTTCAGTTCCCTCCTTACCCTTAGGAGATGAGAAGGCACAGTGTGTTTAGAAAGTTGTAGGCACGCCCATCTGAGGCTTTTCCTCCCTTTCCTGGTGAAGTACCCCTGTAAGGTCATACTCTACCATTTCATCTCTTAATGTACATACCCAGGAAGTTTATTCTCCCTGGCATCTGCATTCAATTAACACTTTAGTGCAATAGGTGTGTACCGTCACGAAATAGCCTCTCCCTGGTGCTGCCTACCAACTTATCACTTCTAGAGAGGCAATGTGGTAATTACCAAGCCATCACCCAACATTCCTAGTTTGTGGGGGAGAGCCTTCTTCTGTTCTACTCATACATGTCTAACTACCTGTAACATATCTAGAGGTATTTCACTTTGAGCAAGCAAATATATTTTCTTTGTCTTGCTTCTGTGAACATGTTATAAAAGTTTCCCCTCGTACCCCCTCAGTGGAGTGCTAAGTTGCTTGAGGTCTGGTGCTGCTCGATTCATGAATCTCTGCCTGCTCCAATAAACTCCTTAAAATGTTAATGTGTCTAAGTTTCTTTTCACAATACATATAGGGATATTCAGGAAATTTATTTCTTTTTAAGTGAACTTTTTCAGCTTGTGTATTTTGAGGAGTTTGTGCATTTCATCTAATTGATTGAATGTATTGTCACAAGGTTTTTCATAATATTCTTTTTCTAAATATATTTCTGATATTGATAAATTGTTTCTTAATCAACATTGCTGGAGTTTTGTCAAACAGCACTTATATTATTTGAGGTCTTTGACAATAGAGAATTGCCTGCTCCTCTTCTAGTGATAGCAGATCTCTGCTTTTTGTCAGTGCAAGATCCTGGACACATTTCTCATTTTCTATATCTCTCTCAAGTGCAGGTCGCTTTGCTTCTATTCCTCCTTCAATGGCAGTGTACTTCTATTTGGAGCTTTGGCAGGAGGATTTCTTGTCCCTTAACCAGCATCAAAATTCTGTTACATAGTACAAGGTTCATGGTGTGTCCCGGGGTTTTCCTGCTCCTTCCTCAGAGGCATACAACATTTGTTTTATCCTCCATCAACGTGTTTGCAGTTGCTTAAACCTGGCCGCTGGAGGGTTCTCCCCCTGCCCTCAATGGTGAATGACTTGCTGATTCTATTCTACCCCAGAGAGAAGATTGCATATTTGAAGAACTAGTAAGTGTGGGAGAGTTTTCTGCCCCTCCTCCAGTTTCTTAATGCTTTTGGTTTGTATGAGACAAAAGTCCAAAAAGTGGAAAGAGATTTTTATCTCTTTATAGCCAGTGTACTGCTGGCTGTGGGCGCTGGGGAAAAGGGTGGGTTCTTTCAGGTGACCTGATCTGCCTCCCTGTTTCTTGTGAGTACACATACTAGAAGCCTGTGAAAAAAATGTTTGTTAGTATACCCAAGATTCTAAGCTGACCACTACAAACTGGTGTTTTAAGAAAATGTTGAAATTTCGTTTGTTTTTGTCTTACCAACTAGTAGGGCAGCTTTTTTGTCTCTTGTGTTCTGTCCAGGATGAAACGGTTCATAGGCCCTTTTAAGGGATGTGTCTTCCTTTGGCCTTTAGTTCAACACATTGCCTTGAATATCCAGTTCTCTCATGAGCTTGAGAAAAGTTCGGGTTTTGTAGATATTTGTATTTTTTTTCTTTGTGGTCAGGATAAGAACAATGTACCCCTGCAGTTTTCTGCAACCTAGGAAGCTCCATAAACATTTTGTAAAGTATCTATTACTAAACTATATTATATCGTCACTGGAAGACTGGTCAACAATTTGTCAATAAGCCATTTAATTACATTTGTATACTATCAAATCAATCATTTAAAAGTGCCTTGATCTGTAATATTGATTTTTTAGAAGAAGAATGACTTCTTACCTACTCAAAGAAGACAATAAGAATATGTCTATATCTATATCTATATCTAGATGGATAGATAGATAGATAGATAGATAGATAGATAGATAGATAGATAGATAGTTGTGAAATGTTTGTAGTGAGACACTGTATTTCGGGGAGTGAGAATAAAATAGTAAATATCCACAAATTCTACAATATCCGAACTAGAAAAAAGTATTAATGTTAAGGAGCAGAAAGTTAGAGTTAAACAAGATAGTAAAGATTCAACCATTCACAAAAGAAAAGGTATCAAAAGCATGTAAAGCAATTCTGGTGGGAAGGGAGAATATGAGTGATTGGACTATTTATATAATTAATTCAAAGATTTATACCACTGTGCTCAGTATTGGATTTCAAATTTAAGTACATATTGGCATAAACAGGCAAGTGAAATAACTAAACAGTTTCAAATATCTCAAGCAAAATATATATGCTATCATATGAACACAAACAAATGTAAATAAATTTTTTTTTGTTAATAAAATACCTGTTGTATTTGATTTTTTATCATTTTCAGTCTCTATTTCTGATATGTCCTATGACAGCAGAAATGGGGTTAGAGGTGAGGATTTATATCAAAAATCTTAAGAGGCTCATTTGATAAGTGGTAAAGCACACAGAAATTGCAAATAACTTTTAGATTTCTGGTTCAAGTGATTTGCCTAAAAACTGGTGTAACTGATAGATGGGAAATATAGATTCAATGACACTTTCAAGGATTGTATTAGGCATGATCATTTCCTGTAGTCTAGTTAGGGTCATGTCAAGTTTGAGTAATCTGCATATGGTCATTCCATTAAAAATCTATTGAATATTAATGTTCTTTTGAATTTCTTGCATTGTGATTGACCAACAACTGCAAAATAAAATGAGGGAAGGGGATCCTGAAAATAATATGTGAAGAAAATGAAGTTCCATTAAGTGTTATATACTGTTTTATAAAAAAAATAATTGGGAGACTGTTGAGCTGAGATGACTTCAGTGCCTTGGGTTCCTCCATAAATAAACCAAGACACAACCCCAAAACAATAAAATGAAACTTAAGTTTAACCAATAAAAAACTGCCAACTAACCTCTAACTAGGGGCTTTCCACTTTAACCAACCAAATTTTTTGTCTTGTTTCCACAAACACCTTATAAAAGTTTGCCCCTTGAGACCTCTCAATGAAGCCCTGAACCCTTGGGGTCTAGCACTGCTTGATTCCTGAGTCATTGTCTGCTCTAACAAACTCTTAACATTTTAATATGCCCAAGGTTTTATTTTAAATACCTAGTACCTTAAATCAGCACAATGCAGTAGAACACATTAATTAAACAGACAAATTCTTCTCTGGGATTTTTCTGAGGCTCAGAAGAAGAAAGGAGGACAACCATTGCCATTGGTTCCTTCTTTTATGGACAAAGCACTTTTGCTGGCAGTAGAACAATGTCTCAGTCACTCAGCACCAAAGTATGTTACTAGCAGCAAATCTGTATGAGTCTGCAGCAACCACAATTCTTGCTTCCTCAGAAGAAAAAATTCAACTGAAGGGCATAAGGCAGGAGAGACCAAGGCAAGTTTTACAGTAGGCGTGAATGTTTACTGAAAAGCTTCAGAGCAGGAATGAAAAGGAGGAAAGTACACTTGAAAGCAGACTGAGCAGGCAACTTGAGAGATGAAGTGCAGGTATGACCTTTTGACTTGGAGTTTTATATGTTGGCATGCTTCTGGGTTCTTGACTTAATTCTTCCCTGATTGTGCCCACGGAGTAGGCTGTCCATGTGCAGTGGCCTGCCAGCATGTTGAAAGGGCTGCATGTGCAGTGTATTTACTAGAGTTGTATGCAGGCTCACTTGAGGCTTTCTTCCCTTACCAGTGGAATGTCCCCAGAAGGTCATATTCCAATTAAGCTCTGCCATTTCACCTCTTAATAAACATGCCTGAACCCACTCACCTAGCTGCTGCAATCTTATTGGATTAATTAGTAACTCTATTCTTAATTGCTGAAAAAAACCTGATCCCTAGTTTCAGGTTTTTTTTCTGTCTATTGGGAGACTGCCTTTCCCTGGTGCTTGCTGTGATCAATTATTATTTTAGAGAAACAGTTTAATAACTGCCTACCCATCACCTGATGGTTGCCTGACATTCCTGGTGGTGGGTTGCAGGAAGAACCCTCTCCTACCCTGCTCATTTCTGACTAGCTACCTACTGTAACACTTTAAGTGAAAGAAAAAAAAAAAAGCACAAATTTCTGTGGTTGGAATTTTCTGTTGTTTGAATTAAAAAAAAAAACCCAGAGATGTTTTCCAATATTCATGTGAGTCAAATATTTCACTGAGTGTGATGAAAACAGGCTTTATTTCCTCTGGTAACTGGTAAAAATAATAAAACAAAATTTGATAGAACGAAATCTATAAACAAACGATAAAAACAAAATTTGATAGAATAAAAGCTCTTTCTCTTTCTTGTGTGTTAGATGAAGAAACCAAAAATATGTGCTTTAGTTGCCGATATATACCCTCTTTTCAGATGGGTAACCAATCATCTTCAGCCTGCACTCTTCTTGAGTGTATCCTGAATTACCGAGACCCCCTTGATCCTCAGATTCTGGAGAGAGGGAAAAATGCCTTTTCCTCCTCTGTCCTCTGTTCCAGATGGGTAAGCAATCATCTTCAGCCTACACTCCTCTAGAGTGTATCCTGAATCACTGGGACTCCTTTGACCATCAGACTCTTGAGAAAAAGTGCCTCATATTTCTTTACACATAGCCATGGCCAAATTATGTTCTGCAGAAAGGAGAAGCATGGTCTCAAGAAGAAAGCATTAATTTCAATACCATCCTGAAGCTGGACCCTATCTGTAAACGTGAAGGCCAATGATCCGAGGTTCAATATGTGCAGGCTTTCATTGTCTTGCAGGGTAATCCAGACCTTTGCCAACACTGTAGGATTGATTCAGTCCTCCTAGTGGCCATCTCAGGAGAGGCTTCAGGGAACTAGGGAAACAAACCCCGGAGGTATTTCCAGCAGGAGATTCAATTCCCTTCACTCCTCCCTATCCAGGTCCTCTGTCAAGCTTGTCCCAGTCTAGAAATCTTTGTTTTAGGCAGGTCCCAGTCTTACTCCTGCCCCTACAACAGATGCCTGGTGAATGTGGCCCCATTAAGATTCAGGTCCCCTTTTCTCTACAGGATTTAAGGCAAATTAAGGGAGATCCTGGCAAGTTTTTAGACCTTTCTGACAGGTATATAGAGGCTTTCCAGAATTTAACCAAAGTATTTGAACTCTCTTGGAAGGATGTTGTGTTACTTTTGAATCAGACCATGATTACCACAGAAAGGCAGGCTGTACAGAGACTTTCAGGAATGAGCTTTGTATCTCATATAGTGCCAGGGAAAGGGATGAGCCTCATCCAATTGGAACACTAGAGGTACCACTGGAGGACCTTAAATGGGACCCCAATGATGAAGTGACAGAACGGAAGAGGAAACACTTTTAGGTGTGCATACTGGAGGGCTAATGAAGAACTAGAATTAAGTCTCCATGTTACCCCAAATTATCCATGATACACCAGGGACTGGGTGAGAATCCTACTGTCCTCCTGGAAAGGCTAACAGGGGCCTTGGTAAAGCACACCTCTCTATCTCCTGATTCAGTCAGGGGACAACTGATCTTAAAGGATAAGTTTATAACTCAGGCAGACCCTGATATCAGGAGAACACTTCCAAAACAGTCTATAGGACCCAATAGTACTTTAGAGAACCTCCTGAAAGTGGCCACCTCTGTTTTTACGATAGGGATTAGGAGGAAGTCCATAAAAGAAAGGAAATGCAAGAATAAGGCAGAGGCTCTAATAGCTGCCTTGCAGGCTCACAGACCCCAGAGTCTCCAACATGTGCCTATTATTGACTACAAATATGGTAGACCAGGGTACTTTAGGAAGGACTATCCAGGCAACATGAGAAAGCCACCTTGACCCTGTCCAATTTGTAATGGGAACCACTGGAGTGCGGACTGCCCCCAGAGACACAGGTCACTGGGTCCAGTGGCAGTCTCCCAAATGGTCCAGCAGGACTGACTGGTCTTGAGGCTTTTCTCCCTGGCTTTAGTGGTTCAGACCACCATTACCATCCAGATGTCCCAGATAATTCTGGGAGTTGAAGGCAGGAAGGTTGACTTCCTCCTGGACACCAGAGTGGGCCTTTCAGTTCTCCTCTCCAATCCAGGCTCCCCTTCCTCTCTTAGCATGACTGTGAGGGGTGTTTCAGGAAATCCTTTACCCTGATATTTTTCCCAACTCCTTAGTTGAAGTTGGAGAGACCATTTGTTTACTCATGTCTTTTAAATCATGCCTTAAATCCCAACTCTTTTCTTGGGCAGGGATATTTTGGCTTGTATGAGAACCACCATCCTTATGACTCCAGGACAAATTCTTTGTCTCCCCCTCGTGGAGACCGATATTAGCCCAGAAGTTTGGGCAACTCAAGGGAAAATTGACTTAGCCACAACAGTCACACTGGTGCAGATCCATCTTAAGGATTCTATCTCCTTCCTTAAGCAGAGACAATATCTCCTAACACCAGAAGTTACAAAAGGACTAGAAGCCATCATTGATAACTTGAGAATGCAAGATCTTCTCAAACCCTTCAAGAGTCCTTGTAATACCCTGATATTCAGGGCCCAAAAACCCAATGGGAATGGAGACTGATCCAGGACTTCTGCCTCATTAATGAAGCTGTGGTTTCATTTCACCCAGTGATTCTAAATTCCTATACCCTGCTAACTCAAGTACCTGAGGGAACTAAATGGTTCACAGTCCTGGACCTAAAGGATGCCTTTTTCTGCATTCTGCTACAATCCAACTCCCAGTATTTGTCTGTGTTCGAGAATCTGTCCAACCATGCCACCCAGCTAACCTAGACAGTATTACCTCAGGGATTCCAAGGCAGCCCCCATCTGTTTGGGCTTGCATTGTTAAGACATCTCTCTGAGTTCCTTTATCCTCAGGTTAATGTTTTACAGTACGTAGATGACATTCTCCTTCATGCCCCAAGGACCCAGGTATATTCTTGTCAGAGGGTACTAGGGCACTAGGTGAAGAAAGAATCAGGCCCATCTCCTCCTTTACCCTCCCTCAACCTTCGAGCATCTGAGGGGATTCCTGGACATTACAGGATTCTGCAAGCTAAGAATACCTGGGTACAGTAAAATAGCTCATCCCTTATGTCACCTAATAGAGGAAACTCAGGCAGCTAAGAACCACTCCCCAACTTGGGAACAAGAGACTTAAAGGGCCTTTGACTAATTAAAACAAGCCTTGCTTGAAGCACCAGCCCTCAGTCCTCTCATTGGATAGATGTTCAATCTTTATGTCTCAGAAGGGAAGAGAATGGCCCTGGGAGTTCTAAGCCAGGCCTGAGGTCCAGCCCAGCAGCCTGTAGGCTAACTAAGTAAGGAACTTGATTTGGTAGCTAAAGGATTATCAGCCTGCTTCCAAGCAGTTGCAGTGGTACCAGAGGCTACTAAGTTAACCATGGGGAATAACTTAACCATTTATACCCCACATAACTTGGCAGGACTGCTGTCTTCTAAGGAGAGTCTCTGGCTAATGGACAACTGCCTCCTCAAATATCAGAAAGATCCACAATCCATTTAAGAACCTTTCCCTTTCTAAATCCAGCCACCTTCCTCCAAGAGGAAGCTGGAGATCTTAAATGTGACTATGAAAAGATAGTAGTACAAGCTTATGCTGTCATAGAGGACCTAAAAAACACCTTAGAGAACCCAGATTGAACTCTCTTTATGGACAGAAATTCCTTCATAGAGCAAGGGATCCATAAAGCATGGTATGCAATAGTCACCCTGAATGACATTATTGAGAGTGCGCCTCTCTCCTTGGCACAAATGTTCAACTAGTTGAGCTAATCACCCTCATGAGAGTGCTTGAATTAAGCAAGGGGAAAGCAGTTAACATTTATCCTGATTCTTAGTATGCTTTCTAATCCTCCATGCCCATGCCACTATTTGGAAAGAGAGGGACTTCCTCACAGCTAATGGGTCTCCCATTAAATACCATGAGAAAATTAACACACTATTATTCTCAGTCTTCCTGCCACCAGAAGTGGCAGTAATACATTGTAAAGGCCACCAAAAGAGGGTGAATGAAATAGCTGAGGGAAATATGTTGACAGACCAAGCATACAAGTCAGCAGTGAAAGGGCCCCAGATTTCTGATGCACTTGAGACCCTTCTGATCTGAGAGGGCTCCTTAAAAGAAAAAACCTCAGCATTATTCTGTGGAGATAGAATGGGCTGCCTCTTGGGGATACACACTTCAGTTTTCAGGATAACTGCAATCAGAGGATGGTAAGCTGTATCTACCAGCTTCCAGACAATGGAAAGTTCTTAAAATCTTCCACCAAGACTTCCACATAGGAACAGAATGGGAGGGACCTTATATTGCACTTCTTTCTACTCCTATGGCAGTAAAGGTCACTGGAATAGATTATTGGATTCCTTGTGCTTGAGAAAAGGGCATAGGAAACTGACAAAACTACCTCTGTTGATTCAGGAGTGCACCTGAAGTACCAGAGTAAAACAATCATGGACCTCAAGCTAAAAATTATGAAAGATAAGTGCTAACAATTAACCCTCCATGGATATCCTATACTTGCTGATTTCACTTTTGTTCTGTTCCTCACCATAAGACATCTTTGTCGAGGACCCCTTAATCCTGAACTCCCAAGGGATTATCTACTCCCCTAAACAGTTATTTCTCTTTTAAAGTTTAACTGCCCCCATACAAGATTGAACTTCTTTCACCAGGTGAAACAGCTCCAACTGCAACATTGTTTTCAGAATCATTAGTTTATTATAATTCTTATTTCTGTTGTTGTATTGCCACTAGATTTTTTTCTTTCACATACTTAACCTCCTGTAAATTATTTTTATCTTCTTGCCTAGAGGCCATTAAAGTCCAAGTGGTCATGAGACTAGAGCCTCAGACAATGGCTCCCTTCTTACCAAGGGCTCTTAGATAGGCCTCTGAGAAAGATCTGACTGCCCTCTTCTCCAAAACAATGTGCTCTATCAGCAGGAAGCAGTTAAGAACAGTCTTCATCACTATCCTAATGGCAGTTAGGTGTTCATCTTCAGCGCGGGGGTTGATGGCAGTGGCTGGAGTGGCTGCTGTGAAGACACCAGTTGCAGAAGGGGAGGTGTGGCTGGCATTGCATGCTCTGTAGAGCCAGTAGGGGCCAAGAAAATGTGAAGCCCTGCCCCCTACCAACTAGGGCACAACTGCAGTCACCCAGCACAACTTTGGACCTGGGCATCCCTGTGCTCTCAGGGACCCAGGAAGACCCTGTTACCCCCACAGGTTCCGAAGTGCCTGTTCCCACTCCCTGGCCTTCCCCTGCTCCTGGTGCCTGCTCCAATCAGAGCAAACTTGTAGCTGAGCCCAACCTGGCAAGGTATGCACACACCCTGGGTGGTGCTGACACATCAGACGCCTGCTGCCTCGGACTCCTCCAGACTTCAGGCACTGACAAGCATGGAAGGGAGACCAGGGGTGCTAGGGTAGCCCAGTGTGTGCCTGCAGGCATTCCTTGGCCGAGACATCCAGGGCACTGCAGACAACATGTTGATGATGACAGGAGGCAGTCACATTCCTGGACAGAAAGGGGCAGCTCTGCAGTGAAACCCCTCCTTCAAGCTAGGAACAGCCTGAAGGCTGGGGGTCAGGCTTCCACTTCCAGGTGGAGTCTGAGGCCCAGAGTGAGAACTTATTGTCCTTTTTCCAGGCCCACCCTTGGCTACCCATGGACCAGTCAGCATGCACTTTCTCTTTTCTGAGCCCATAAAAACTCCAGACTCAGCCAGACTGACACAGATGTCAAAAGTACCAGCTGCAGAAAGGAGCTAGCCAATTTAGGTCTCCTTGACTCATTGGGACAATCTGCCTGGGGAAAGGAGCTACTCACAACAGGTCTCCTCTCTGCTGAGAGCTGGACACTTGTTGGGAGAACCTACCTGCAAAAAGGAGCTACCCACTCCAGGCCTCATCTCCACTGAGGGCTGCATTTGTCAGGACCACCTATCTGCAGAAAGGAGTTACCCAGTTTGGAACTCGTGAGACCTGTCCTGTTGTTCAATAAAGCTCCTTTCCATCTTGCTCACCCTCCATTTGTGCACATACTTCATTCTTCCTGGACACAGAACAAGAACTCAGGACCTGCTGAATGGCAGGACTGAGAAAGAGCTATAACACAAATAGGGCTGAAACAGGCATGCTGACCCCCCACTCACCAAATTCTGGGTGACAAGAAGGGGAGAAGAGCTGCGGCCCTTCAGGAAGCTCAGACCTAGGGGTTCCCCAAGCCAGGGCTTTGACACCCTCTTTGGGTCTCTGTGGTTTCTGGCATCTCCAGTCTCTGGGTTCCATTGCATTCCCCTTGTCCACATGTGGACAAAAGCTGCTTGTGGGCCATCTGATCTAGCTGCAGGTTTTCATGGAGCCAGTGCCTCTGCCAGCACCTGGAGCTGCCTGCCCCACCACAGCAGCCAGCATGCCTGGCTCTGTGCAGTGGGTGGACTCTGCACTTCTTCGCTCATGCACCCCTCACTGTTCCGTGTCTTGCTTGACCTTGGCGGGTGTGGAATCCAGGCCAGTAGTGTAAGCTAAACACAGTCTGCCAGGTCGAGTGAGTGAAACATGCACAGTGACCCCCTAGCAAAACTGGGGCAAAGTTGCCACTGGCCACAGAGGTCTCCAGCTGGAAAACGACACCCAAAGGATTTGGTGATACTATCTCCTATCATTCCTAATGTATCTAGAATCTATTCTATCATTCCAAATTTATGATTTTAGTCCAAATCTCATCATTTTTTTTGCTATGACTATGACAACAGCTTTCTAAAGAGTCTATCTCTGTTTTTCTTCAATTTTATGTATTCTAATCATTGTCTTCAGATTTATCTCCCTTAAGTAATATGATAGTATCACTTCTCTGCTAAGAACATCAATGGTTACACACTTCCTGAGGATACAATTTTAAGTTATTTAGACTGTCAAAATGCTCCACAATCTGTTGTTAATCTACTTTTCTTAGCCATTACTTTTTTTTTCTTCAAATATCTTATTCCTTGTCCACACTACAATATTTCCCATGTATACTTCATCTTGTTTTCTGTGTATCTTTGCCCACTCACTATCCTTTTCTTTGAAAGGAATTTGCCCAGTCACTCTATTTAAAAATTCCTCTATATTTTATGAGTAGCGTAGGTACTCTGTTGATATGGTTTGGCTGTGCCCCCACCCAAATCTCATCTGGAATTCCCATGTGTTGTGGGAGAGACCCAGTGGGAGGTAATTGAATCATGGGGGCAGGTCTTTCCTTTGCTGTTCTCATGATAGTGAATAAGTCTCATGAGATCTGATGGTTTTACACGGGAGAGTTTCCCTGCATAAGTTCTCTCTTCTCTTTGCTGCCATGTGAGACATGCCTTTCACCTTCCACCATAATTGCGAGGCCTCCCCAGCCACATGGAACTGTAACTCCAATAAACTTCTTTCTTTTGTAAATTGCTCCATCTCGGGTATGCTTAATCAGTAGCATGAAAACAGACTAATACATCTGTAATTTATTTTATATCATTCCCTGAGTATTCCAAATCATTTCATGATTCCATATATTTATAATACTCATCATGATTGAATGTTGTTTCTACAATTTTCTGGCCCTATGTATCCCCCTTATCTTATAAGGTCAACTGTTTCTTCTGCAAGGGATTGTGATTTACCCAGGTGAAACTAGTAGCATTCTTTTCTGTATTCCTAATGAAAGATTGTTTTGTTTTTTGTTTTGTCTATTTTTCCTGATTATTAGTTTTATTTATTTTTCTTGGCCTCATGCATTGTCCCAGACTTCCATGACAATATTGACAGAAATAATAACAACAGAAAATTATGTCTCATTTGCTATTGTCAGGAAAACTATTTCAATATTTTATTACTTGATATCATATTGGATGTAGACTTTCTAAAGATATCCTTTTATCAGATTAAGCAGTTTTCCACTTATTTATAGATTGCTAAGTGTTTAAAGTATGTTCACATTTATCAGATACTTTTTCCATCTCTATTGAGATGATTAATTAATATGATTTTCTTTTTTATTCTGTTCAGGTAGAGGATTATATTGATTTATTTTCACATGTTAAAAAATTAGATATTTCTAGAGTAAGGCTTTCCACTAGGTTCACTTAGTTAATCTTTTGGTAAGATTTTTTGCATCTTTGTTTGTGAGAGAAACTAACATATAATTTTCATTTTTGTAACGTCCTGTTCAGATTTTAAATTTTAAGTTATACTGTTTATATATATTAAAAAATGTGAATTAGTTTCAATCTGTTATGCTCGTAAGAGTTTATTAAAGTTGAATGTTTTCCTTCCTTAATAGTTTGGAAGATTCAACAATGACACTCTCTGAGTTTAAACTTTTCTGGTAAATAAATGAGTTTAGACATTTAGTTTGTCTTTGATGTAATACTATTTATATCTTCTTTTGTTTTTGATTGTTTTGGTAAGATGCATTTTTGCAGGAATTCTCCATTTTCTTTATAATTTTAACTTTAAGAGAATAAGTATATAATATATTTTAGTAGTTTTAAAAATGTCCATAAAATTTATAATGTGTACTTTTTCCATTCCCAATATTATTTATTTGCTTTTTATTACTTTTTCCAGATAATTTTGGATTTTATTGATATTTCAATGAACAAAATTTTGGCTTTGTTAAAACACTGTATTTTATTTAGTTGTCTATAATTTTGATTATTTCTAATTTTTAATATTTCATGCCTCTGCATTCTTTGGGTTTGACTTTTTCTGTTTCTTAGCTTTGAAATGAATGTTTAGATTGTTGATTTTTCTCTATTACTATTTGCTAATATAAGCATTTCAGAATGTATCTATCTTACTAAACACCATTTTAACTACATCTCACATGGTTAAAATTGTTTTATACTCTTTTTTATATTTTGTTTTTAAATGACACATAATTGCACATATTTATGGGGTACAGTGTGATGTTTCAATACATGCATACATTTTGTAATCAAATTAGGTTATTGAACATATCTATCACCTCATATATTTATCATTTATTTATGGTGGGAACACTCAAAATCCTCCCTTCTAGTTATTTTGAAATATACAATACGATGTAGTTAACCATAGTCACCCTACTGTGTAATAGAACACCAGTACTTACTCCTCCTGTCTACCTGTAACTATACCTGTTAACCAGTCTTTTCCCATGTTGTCTCCTCCCTACCTTCTCCAGCCTCTGGTAACCTTATTCTAGTCTCTACTTTTATGAAATCAACCTTTTTAGATTTCATATATGAGTGATATCCTCTGATTTTTGCCTTTCTTTGTCTGGCTTATTACACTTAAAATAATGTCTTCTAGGTTCATCCATGTGGCTGCAAATGACAGCAAGTCATTCTTTTGTATGAGAGAACAGTATTCTATTATGTGTATAGACTACTTTTTTTTTAGCTATTCATTTGGTGATGGACACTTAAGTTGATTCTGTATCATCGCTGTGTGGATAGTGCTACAAAAACATGGGAGTGCAGATATCTTTTTAACATAGTGGTTTTAATTTCTGTGGATATATATACCCAGTAGTGGGATTTCTGGATCATATGCTAGTCCTATTTTTAATTTTTTGAGGAACTTCTGTACTGTTTTTCACAATGGCTGTGCTAATTTACAGTCCCACTAATAGTATATGAGTTCCTCTCTTTACATATCCACACTAACATTTGTTATTTTTTGTCTTTATGATAATAGCCATTTTAATTGGGGTGAGGTGAAATTTCATTGTGGTTTTGATTTTCATTTCTTTTATGATTAGTGATGTCAAGTGTTTTTTGTTATATGCATCAACTATTTGTATGTCTTCTTTTGAGAAACGTCAATTCAGAGCTTTTGCCTAGTTTTTAATTTTAATTTTTATTTTTTAACTCATTTTAAGTTCAGGGGTACATGTGCAGGTTTGTCACATACGTAAACTTGTGTCATGGGGGTTTGTTATACAGATTATTTCATCACCCAGGTATTAAGCCTAGTACCCGTTAGTTATTTTCCTGATCCTCTCCCTTGTCCCACCCCTTGACCCTCCAGTAGGTCCCAGTGTGTGTTGTTCCCTTCTATGTGTTCATGTGTTCTTATCATTTGCTTCCACTTGCAACTGAAAACATGTGATATTTGGTTTTCTGTTCCTCTGTGTGTGTGTGTGTGTGTTTTACAGATAATGGCCCCCAGCTCCATTTGTGTTCTGACAAAGGATATGATCTCATTCTTTTTTATTTGCCCATTTTTAAATCAAATTATTTGCTTTTTAAAATTGAATTATTCGAGCTTCTTATGTATTCTGTATGTTAACTCCTTGTCAGATACATAGTTTGCAAATATTTTCTTCCATTATACATGTTGTATGTTCACTCTGTTGACTGTTTCCTTTGCTGTGCAGAAGCTTTTTAGTGTGAAGTAATTCTATTTGTCATTTTTTCTTTCATTGACTGAGTTTGTGATCTTACTCAAAAGCTTCTTGCCCAGACCCCAATGTCATAAAGCATTTTCTCTCTCTCTCTCTTTTTTTTTTTTTTTTTTGTGTGTGTGTGTTTTTGTTTGTTTGTTTTTTGATTTTTTTTTTTAGTAGTAGTTTTATTGCTTCAGGTCTGACATTTAAGTCTTTAATCCATCTTGTGTTGATTTTTATATATGGTGAGAGATAAGGATCTAGTTTCATTCTTCCACATATATCCAGTTTTCCCAGCACCATTTATTGAAGCAACTCTCCTTTCTTCAATATGTGTTCTTGGTATCTTCACCTAAAATCTGTTGGCTGTAATTCATGGACTCATTTCTTTGTTTCTATTGTGTTTCATTAATCCATGTGTCTATTTTTATTGCAGTATCATGTGGTTTTGGTTATTATAGCTCTGTAGTAACATATTGTAAATCTTGCCTTTGTTCTATTTGCTCAAAATTGCTTTGGCTATTTGGGATCTTTTGTGATTCCTTACAAATCTTAGGATTACTTTTTCCATTTATGTGAAGAATGTCATTAGTATTTTTACAAGCATTTCATTGAATCTATAGATCATTTTGGATACTATGAGCATTTTAACAATATTAATTATTCAAATCCATAAACACAGGATATTTCTCCATTAATATGTGTCCTCTTCAATTTCCTTTATCAGTTTTATAGTTTTAATTGTAGAGCTCTTTCATCTCCTTGATTAAACCTATTTCTAGCATCTTAATTCTTTGTACCTATTGTAAACGAGATTTTTTTTTTCAGATTGTTTACTAATGCATGTAGAAACGCTATTAATTTTGCATGTTGATTTTGTATCCTGCAACTTCATTGAATGTGTTTATTAATTCTAATTAGAGTCTCTGGGACTTTTAGGAGTCCTTAGAGTTTTTTATATATAAAATCATGTGGTGGGCAAACAGGAAAAATTTAACTTTATTCTTTCCAATTTGCATGTCCTTTATCTCTTTCTTTTGTCTAATTTCTCTTGCCTAATTACTCTGGCTAGGAATTCCAATACTATTTTGGATAAATACTGATAATGGACATCCTTTAAATTTTGGTCTGATAATTCCAAGGCTTGTTCAATCTCTTCAAACTGTGTGTATAGCATTTCAGTATGCTTGGTAGCTTTTTTTTTTTTTTTTTTTTGAAAGTCAGAAATAATATACTGTGTGAAATGAACTACTGTATATAGGTCTTTATTAATACAGGGATAAGAAGTTGTGGGGAGAGAGAAAACATTCTATCATTCTATATTAAGACTCAGACTTTTGGTGAGCCTGTGCCCTTGGACTGTGAACTTAACAAGGACTTGGGTATTTTCCATCCCTAGTTGATGCAGGGTGAGTGGAGGGAGTTGGAGGTGAGTATTTCCCAACTCCTGGAGAGATCAGGCTCTGATATAGCCCCAGCAATTTAGGCTGTAGCAAAATAGTGTCTCCTGAGAGCAGGTTTTTTAAAGAACACTATGGTGTCCTGTATTTCATAATGGCTTCTTCTCCCTCCATTGCTGAAAGCATGGGGGGATTTTCTCTCTGATGTTTGCTGTGAGGATCTGGTAGAGCTTATAGAGGTAAAACTCACAAAGTTGTAATAGCCCTCTTGTCACTGGATTTCCCTGAAATTTTTATTTCTCAGACCTGTCCACACTGAGTCTCCAGCATTTGTTTCAATTACACTTGAAATGTTTCTACCATGGTACTATTTCCAGCAGAGGTTACAGCGTATAGATTTCTGCTCAGATAAGTTATGATGCTCTGTATCTGCCTGTCTTTCTCACCAATATTTGAGGCAATAGCTTATACTATTACCTCAGTTTTCTCATGGGTCTAACAAGAGTTGGTGATTTTTCAGTGTGTTCTGTTTTTACTGTTAGAACAAAGTTGTGACTTCTAATCTCCTTATATGACTGGCCACAAATGGGAAATGTTAGTTTCATTTTTAAGATATAATTGTGGCACTTTCTAGATACCATTTGAGCAAGACAGTAATCACACATGTTACAATTATTTTATTAGACTTAATTTGAACCTTGTAATGTTCATTTACAGAGTCAAAACTGCTTTTGGTTAGATTGTTCTTTTCTTTGTAAGACTGAATGTATGTCCCAATTAGAAGTTGAATGGTACAGAAATTGCCACTAAAGAATAGAGAAGCCAGGCACAGTGGCTCACGCCTGTAATCCCAGCCCTTTGGGAAGCTGAGTTAGGCAGATCACCTGAGTTCGGGAGTTCAAGACCAGTCTGACCAAAACAGAGAAATGCTGTCTCTACTAAAAATACAAAATTAGACAGGAGTGGTGGCACATGCCTGTAATCCCAGCTACTTGGGAGGCTGAAGCAGAAGAATCACTTGAACCTGGGAGGTGGAGGTTGCTGTGAGCTGAGATCTCGCCACTGCACTCTAACCTGGGAAACAAGAGCAAAACCTCGTCCAAAACAAAACAAAACAACAACAAAAACAAATGAACAAAAAGGAATAAAGAAATATTTGTCCATACATTAAGAAGTTCTGAAAAAAATGAAGTATTACATTTTCAATTTGCTCTTCATCTCAGATGTGTGTTTGTGTGGGGGGAATTTATGTTTTTTGGTATGTCAGGTTGATTTTTTTAAAAATCTACAGATGATTTATAATAGTCAAATTAAAGTATTAGACTCTGTGCAGTATGGATAATTTTGCTAAAAACAAAAAAGATGAATATTGTATTATATGAATTTCTAAACTGATACATCAAACTGATAGAAGCAATAACAGATTTGAAATATATCTGTGATATATTTCAATAATGACCCCATTTATCTCACCTCTCAGTAGCCACTGTGAATTGGACCATGTGATTTGCTTTGCCCAATAGAATCAGGTAGAAGTGACAATGTGCTAGTTTCAACTTTAGGCCTTAAAGAGTTACTATGTATTTCTGCTTGCATTCTTGGGCTTTTGTTAAAGCTTTTTGAAAAGCATGGCTTCCATTTTATTCAGACTACATATGAAAACTACACGGAACAGAGCCACCCCAGATAACCAGTGATATACCAGAGGAGAAGAAATACAGAAAGGAATAGAATAAATATTTGAGGAAATAACACCTGTGAATTTCCCCATATTAATGTCAGATGTCAAACCACAGATCCAGGAAACAAAAGAACATGAAGCGGGATAAATGTCAAAAACAAAACAAAACAAAATGAAACAAAAAACCATTTTAAAAAACTACACCTAGTCATAATATATTCAAATTTCAGAAAATCAAAGCTGAAGGAAAAATATTGAAAAGAGTCAGAGGGAAAAAAATGCCTTCCCTATAATGGAGAAAGGATAATAATTAAATCTGACTTGTCAAAGCATACAATGAATGGAGTGAAACACATAAAATGTAGAGAGACCAAAAAGTAAAATCACACATGCATACACATCAAAACACACACACACACACACACACACACACACACAAACAGAATTTGTATCTTGAAAAATTAGCCTTCAAAAATGATGTGTATATATATGAAATAATATATATAATAATAAAATGTGTGTGTGCATATGTGTGTGCGTATGTGTGTGTGTATGTATATATATACACACACACATATCTATCTATCTATCTATCTATCTGTATATATATATATAGAGAGAGAGAGAGAGAGAGATTCTTGCTCTTTTGCCCAGACTGAAATGCAGAGGCATGACTATACCTCACCATACTCTCAAATTCCTGGGCCCAAACAATCCTCCTGCCTCAGCTTCCTAAGTAGCTAGGACTACAGGCACATGCCACCACACCCAGCTAATTCGTTTTTGGTAGAGATAGGGTCTTGCTATGTTGCCCAGGCTGCTCTTGAACACCTGGCCTCAATCAATTCTCCTGCCTTGACATCCCAAAGTGCTGGTATAACAGACATAAGTCCACCACACTTGGCCGCAATTATGTGTATATACTTAATATATGCAAGTATAGTATATATGTATGTATATGTGCACACTTATATATAAGTGAAAAGAATGACAGAAATGGTACAAGTGGCAGGAGGAAAGAATTAGGAATATCTTATAATTGTAAGGTACTTGCACTAGATGTTAAATGGTATAGTGTGATTTGAAAGTGGAAGTGAATTGGTTGAATAAGTATATTGCAAATTCCAGAAATACCACTGAAAAAAAGTAGTTTAAAAAGAGTGTAGTTGATGTATAAGATAGAACAGGAAATTGGAACATTAAAAATGATCAATTATGTCAGGCGTGGTGGCTCACGCCTGTAATGCCAGCACTTTGGGAGGCCAAAGTGGGTGGATCATTTGAGGTCAGGAGTTCGAGACCAGCCTGGCCAACATGGCAAAACCCTGTCTCTGCTAAAACTACAAGAATTAGCTTGGCATGGTGGCATGCATCTGTAATTCCAGTTACTCAGGAGGCTGAGGCAGGAGACTCACTTGAACCCAGGATGGTTTGACCTTAAAAATATTCAGTTGATTCAAATCTTTAAAAAGAAAAGAAGGTAAAGTCCATAAATAGGGTGAGAGGGTATCACTCTATGATACACACAATAATCTTTTGAGTGAACTTCTGAGATAACATAAGATAACAAACCCTAAATGGAAGCATCCATTTCTACTCCAAAGTAATGTCTCATTTGACAGCAGTGCTAGAGACTGGGACTTTGGCAGAACAACTCTGAATCTTGAGGTGAAATCCCAAGAGCCCTGTTTCTATACAGGATGCTCAGGATAGCACATGTTTTACATGGATGAGAGATTAGCATGCCACAAACCACCCCATGAGAGATAATATCAGCAGAGTATACAGTCAGTACTAAACAGTTATCAACATAATCACAAGAAAGTGGACCTGGATAGCTCAACTGTTAGACAATACCCACAAATTACTTCAACAGATTTCAAGAAGACGCTCAGAAAACTCAACTATAGAAATACTCATCAAAGGACTGGACATTTTTCTTGCAGAGGGACACTGGGCATCTGTGGCACATGTGGGGTTTCAATTCACTGTAATTTTCTGGTTCCAGATAACAATTATATATTTAGAATTCTTAATAATGTTCTGCTATGTTATTGTAAATGTATTTGTAAGCTGATATTCATGATGGTACCATACTATAAGGCTGTCAAGTGGTGAGACTAGACCAAGTTTCTGGGTAAGGAATTAATCTGAGATAGTCACCTTTTAAAAGTAATCTAGTTTTGTTTTTTTCTTTCTTTTTTGTTGTTTTTAGTTTTTATAATATCTTATTTCATAAAGAAGATTCATAAGTATGGTTGCAGTTCTCTCAAAATATGAATCCCTTTTAATAAACTATTTTAGCTACACTAGCAGACTCGTTACACTTTACGTTATACTCTATATCCAAATTCATTTTGATAGTGCCCAACAAATTGCTCAATTATCTGACTTCCTACCCAAGGAAAACATATTAATCTAAAAAGTTGAAATCCATTTCCAAAATGGTTAAAATAATTTGGGAATGGGCTGTCATTAGAATAATTTCTCTAAACATATATAATTTATGCTATATTTTTCATTGTCTGTTTATAAAACTGATTTATGAGAAACATCATCTAGAAAATATTATTAGTCTTCCCATTATGCAGATATAAAATTGGAATAGTGAGGAAATAAGATGTTTTGTCATAATTCGTCTTGCAAAATGATGACAAAATTGAATAGTAAATGTAGATGTCCAAATTCTATTTTAATTTTTATTGTGCCAGGCTCCCTTTTTGCTTGTATATTACAATAAACACCTCAGAACTGCTGTCTCAGGGGAGCTATTGCAGAAACTTCATATCCTCAAAGAAAATTAATATTTCTATCCTATTAGAAGGATTTAAAGTGAAAAGACTTAGCAGACATGTATTGAGCTAATCACTTAAAGACTAAATAAAAATAATAGAAGTGATTACGTGGGACATATATTTATTCACTCAACACAATCAATTTAAAATTTTTATAACAACTTTAATTATCTTAACAGAAACTGACTTTATCATGAAATATCTGTTTCCTTTATAAATAAATCTTTATTTTATCAAAAGAAATGTCAATATGGTTTATGTAAATGGAATATTTATAAGAATGAAAGTTGCGTTTTCTAAACCGTGAACTAGGGAAAAGTGATCTTCTAAAGTGACCTTCTGTATCAGTTCCAATTCCTGTCTATCTTAAAGAGAGACTTTCATGTGATTGGCTGCAGGTTTCCTGAGGACTTATGGGGAGCTCTGCGATATAGAAGTAGAAAATAAATACTATACTTGTCCACACAAAGTTGTTGAGCAATACTGGATTTAAAATAGATGAAATAAGGTTAAAAATATGAGAGGACATATGATTGGATGATAAATATAACATGAAAAAAAGAAAGAAAAGAAAAAGCTTTTGCATTAGTTATCTTTCCTGATCCTCTCCTAATGCAAAACCTTTTTCTTTTCTTCTCTTTTCATTAATTTCTTCTCCAATCTTACCTCCTCTCTTTCTTTTAACTATATTTCATTTTTAAATTCATTATTGCTAAACAAATTTGTGTGGACAAGTATGGCATTTATTTTCTACTTCTATATCACAGAGCTACCTATAAAGTAGGCTTAATATGGGGGGGCGGAGCAAGATGGCTGAATAGGAACAGCTCCAGTCTCCAGTCTCCAGCTCCCAGCGTGAGTGACACAGAAGACTAGGACGCAGCTCATCGCCAGCAACGGATCAAAGCTGGATGGAGAATGACTTTGATGAGATGAGAGAAGAAGGCTTCAGTTCATCAAACTTTTCAGAGCTAAAGGAGGAATTACGTACCCAGCGCAAAGAAAGTAAAAATCTTGAAAAAAGAGTGGAAGAATTGATAACCAGAAAAATTAATGCAGAGAAGTCCATAAACGAACGGACAGAGATGAAAACCATGAAATGAGAAACAAGTGACAAATACACACGCTTCAGTAACTGACTCAATCAACTGGAAGAAAGAGTATCAGCGATTGAGGATCAAATGAATGAAATGAAGCGAGAAGAGAAACCAAAAGAAAAAAGAAGAAAAAGAAATGAACAAAGCCTGCAAGAAGTATG
>NW_012110563.1:107064-108459 GCF_000951045.1 Mandrillus leucophaeus | reverse complement strand
AAGTCCTTAGAGACTTACAAAGAGACTTAGACTCCCATACAATAATAATGGGAGACGTCAACACCCCACTGTCAACATTAGACAGATCAACAAGACAGAAAGTTAACAAGGATATCCAGGAATTGAACTCATCTCTGCAGCAAGCAGACCTAATAGACATCTACAGAGCTCTCTACCTCAAATCAACAGAATATACATTCTTCTCAGCACCACATCGCACTTATTCCAAAATTGACCAAATACTTGGAAGTAAAGCACTCCTCAGCAAATGTACAAGAACAGAAATTATAACAAACTGTCTCTCAGACCACAGTGCAATCAAACTAGAACTCAGAACTAAGAAACACAATCAAAACTGCTCAACTACATGGAAACTGAATAACCTGCTCCTAAATGACTACTGGGTATACAATGAAATGAAGGCAGAAATAAAGATGTTCTTTGAACCCTATGAGAACAAAGATACAACATACCAGAAACTCTGGGACACATTTAAAGCAGTGTGTAGAGGGAAATTTATAGCACTAAATGCCCACAAGAGAAAGCTGGAAAGATCTAAAATTGACACTCTAACATCACAATGAAAAGAACTAAAGAAACAAGAGCAAACACATGCAAAAGCTAGCAGAAGGCAAGAAATAACTAAGATCAGAGCAGAACTGAAGGAGATAGAGACACAAAAAACCCGCCAAAATTTCAATGAATCTGGGAGGTGTTTTTTTGAAAAGATCAACAAAATTGATAGACTGCTAGCAAGACTAATAAAGAAGAAAAGAGAGAAGAATCAAATAGACGTAATAAAAAATGATAAAGAAGATATCACCACCGATCCCACAGAAATACAAACTACCATCAGAGAATACTATAAACACCTCTATGCAAATAAACTAGAAAACCTAGAAGAAATGGTTAATTTCCTGTACACTTTCACTCTCCCAACACTAAACCAGGAAGAAGTTGAATCCCTGAATAGACCAATAGCAGGCTCTGAAACTGAGACAATAATTAATAGCCTACCAACGAAAAAAAAGTCCAGGACCAGACGCATTCACAGCCGAATACTACCAGAGGTACAAGGAGGAGCTGGTACCATTCCTTCTGAAACGATTCCAATCAATAGAAAAAGAGGGAATCCTCCCTAAGTCATTTTATGAGATCAACATCATCCTGATACCAAAACCTGGCAGAGACACAACACAAAAAGTGAATTCCAGATCAATATCGCTGATGAACATTGATGCAAAAATCCTCAATAGAATACTGGCAAACTGAATCCAGTAGCGCATCAAAAAGCTTATCCACCATGATCAAGTGGGCTTCATCCCTGGGATGTAAGGCTGATTCAACATAGGCAAATCAATAAATGTAATCCAGCATATAAACAGAATCAAAGAT
>NW_012110563.1:100659-104964 GCF_000951045.1 Mandrillus leucophaeus | reverse complement strand
GTCATAAAAAAGGATGAGTTTGTGTCCTTTGTAGGGACATGGATGCAGCTGGAAACCATCATTCTCAGCAAACTATCGCAAGAACAGAAAACCAAGCACCACATGTTCTCTCTCATAGGTGGGAACTGAACAATGAGAACATTTGGACTCGGGAAGGGGAACATCACACACTGGGGCCTATCACTGGGAGTGGGGAGGGGAGAGGGATTGCATTGGAAGTTATACCTGAAATAAATGACGAGTTGATGGGTGCTGACGAGTTGATGGGTGCAACACACCAACATGGCACAAGTATACATATGTAACAAACATGTACGTTATGCACATGTACCCTAGAACTTAAAGTATAATTAAAACAATAAAAAGTAGGCTTAATAACTGGGTGATGAAATAATCAGTACAACAAACCCCATGACACATGTTTACCTATGTAACAAACCTGCACATCCTGTACATGTACTCTGAACTTAAGAGTTTAAAAAAAATTAAAAAAGAAAAACTGTTGCCATATGTCTAATATGAAGTGCCATAAAAAAAGGCAAAATGTATTAGTGGGACACTGAGTTAAATAGATTGGGGGAAATATAGAACCTTTTCAATAAAAGGCATTTCAATTTACATAGCTAGTAAAAGATTTGAAGGCCCTGGAGAGTTTAATGCGTTTCTCCTGTAAAGAATTTCAACTTACAGCCACTGAGGGTCCAAGTTTCTGTTTAGAATTTTAATTACAAGTTTTAATACATGAAATCTTCAAATATAACACACATTGTTAAATTTGATTATTAAAAAAGATCAATATATCTGAAATTCATAAAACATTAAACCTAAAAATATTATATTTTAAATCATTTCACATCAAATTAAAAGTATTCACTGAGGACATTAGACTTTAAGGAAGTGTGCTCAATGGCTAAAAAGAAAAATATCTTTTTCCATTCTCAACATCGATTAAAAATTTCAGTTTATAAAAGGAGGTTGAGCACAAAAGCAAAAACGAAAAACGATAAAAACGGAGAAGGAAAATTTTGTAAAAATACAACAGTACGGGCAAGGTTCATAATTTGTAAAAGGAGTTTGACAAAGAGAGAACAGTGGGAAGATAGGAATAGAAGATGGGAAAAACAAGAACAAATTTTGAGAACCAAGGGATACAAACATATAGATTGAGAAGCATTCTGAGTGTCCAGGAAAAAAATCGTTAAAAAATTATCTGCATTTATAAGATAAAAAGTTAATACAAAAAAATCAATGACTTTTCTATATGTCATCAATGAACAATTAGAATTTGAATTAGGCCGGGTGCGGTGACTCAAGCCTGTAATCCCAGCACTTTGGGAGGCCGAGATGGGCGGATCACGAGGTCAGGAGATCGAGACCATCCTGGCTAACACGGTGAAACCCCGTCTCTACTAAAAAAAAATACAAAAAACTAGCCGGGCGAGGTGGCGGGCACCTGTGGTCCCAGCTACTCGGGAGGCTGAGGCAGGAGAATGGCGTAAACCCAGGAGGCGGAGCCTGCAATGAGCTGAGATCCGGCCACTGCACTCCAGCCTGGGCCACAGAGCGAGACTCCGTCTCAAAAAAAAAAAAAAAAAAAAAAAGAATTTGAATTAAAAATACTATTTACATTACCACCAAAAATGCAATAGGTATAAAGAATGTAGGAAAATATATATACAATCTATATATAGAAAACTATAAGATTTTGGTAAAATACATAAAATAAAATATAAATAAGTACACAGATATTTGATGTTAAGATGTCAGTTCTTCCCAACTTGCTCTATAGTTTCCATACAACTGTAATAAAAATCCCTGATACATATGTCTTAAATGCTTCAAAAATTTATATGAGAAGACAAAAGAACTAGAACAACCAACAGAACATTAAAGAAGAATAACAAAGTTGGTGAGCTTGCATGACACAATTTTAAAGCTTACTACAAAGCTGCAATCAACACAACATGGTATTGGTGAAGGAATGGTCACACAGATTAACAGACCAGAATAGAGAGCCCAGAAATAGACTGAGATAAAGGGACTCAATAGATCTTTGCACAAGGAGCAAAGGCAATTCAGTGGAGAAAAGACAGTCTCTTCAACAAATAATGCAGAAGCAATTGGACATTCTACTCAAAAAATAAACATGCATCTTATATTTTTAACAAAAATAAACTCAAAACGGATTATGGGCTTAAATGTATAATAAAAAGTTACTAGAACCTTGATTTGGAGATGAGTTTGTAAATACATCAACAAAAGCATAATATGATAAAAAAGATAAGTTGCACTTCATTAAAATTAAAAACTGTTCTGCCAAAGACACTGTTAAAAAAATGAAAAGATGAGCCACAGACTTGGAAAAAAGATTTGCAAAACACATATCTAATATACTGGATTGTATCCAATATATACAAAGAACTTTCAAAACTCAACAGTAAGGAAATCAGTAAATTAAAAAGTGTAAAAAGACCTGAACATATACTTGACAAAAGATATATAGATGGCAAATAATTATACGAAAATATATCCCACATCATTTGTCACTGGTGAATTGCAAAGTAAAACAATGAAATGGGGGGAGCATCCAACATGGAAGAATAGGAACATCTCCAGCCTCCAGCTGCCAGCATGAGCAACACAGAAGATGGGTGATTACTGCATTTTCAACTGAGGTACTGGGTTCATCTCACTGGGGCATGTCAGACAGTTGGTGCTGGTCAGCAGGTGCAGCCAGACCAGCGAGAGCTGAAGCAGGGTGAGGCATCTCCTCACCTGGGAAGCACAAGGAGGAAGGAAATTCCTTTTCCTAGCCAAGGTAAACTGAGACACATGACACCTGGAAAATCGGGTAACTCCCACCCTAATACTGTGCTTTACCAAGAGTCTTAGCAAACAGCACACCAGGAGATTATATCCCACACCTGGCCCGGAGGGTCCCATGCCCATGGAACCTCCCTCACTGCTAGCACAGCAGTATGACATCTAACTGCAAAGCAACAGTGAGGCTGAGGGAGGGACAGCCACCATTTCTGAGGCTTAAATAGGTAAACAAAGCTCGAATTGGGTAGAGCCCACTGCAGCTCAAGGATGCCAGCCTGCCTCTGTAGACTTCACCTCTGTGGACAGGGTATAGCTAAACAAAAAGCAGTAGAAAACTCTGCAGATGTAAATGTCCCTGTCTGACAGCTTTGAAGAGAGCAGTGGTTCTCCCAGCACAGAGGTTGTGATCTGAGAACGGACAGACTGCCGGCGCAAGTGGGTCCCTGACTCGAGTAGCCTAAGTGGGAGATATACCACACTACATGCATACTGACACCTCACACCTCAAACGGCTGGGTATACCTCTGAGACGACGCTTCCAGAGCAAGAATCAGACAGCAACACTTGCTGTTCAGCAATATTCTATCTTCTGCAGCCTCTGCTGCTAATACCCAGGCAAATAGGGTCTGGATTCTACATCAAGCAAACTCCAACAGACCTGCAGCTGAGGATCCTGACTGTTAGAAGGAAAACTTACAAACAGAAAGGACACCCACACCAAAACCCACCAGTACGTCACCATCATCAAAGACCAAAGGCAGATAAAACCACAAAGATGGGGAAAAAGCAGTGCAGAAAAGCTGGAAATTCAAAAAATCAGAGCCAATCTCCCCCTCCAAAGGAACACAGCTCATCACCAGCAATGCAACAAAGCTGGGCAGAGAATGACTTCAACGAGCTGAGAGAAGAAGGATTCAGTCAATCAAACTTCTCAGAGCTAAAGGAGGAATTAGGTTCCCAGTGCAAAGAAACTAATAACCTTGGAAAAAAACTGGAAGAATAGATAACTAGAATAATCACTGCAGAGAAGACCTTAAAAGAACTGATAGAGATGAAAGCCATGACATGACAACCGTGTGACAAATGCACAAACTTCAGTAACTGACTAGATCAACTGGAAGAAAGAATATCAGTGATTGAGGATCAAATGAATGAAATTAGTGAGAGGAGAAGAGTAGAGAAAAAAGAGTGAAAGCCTCCAAGAAATATGGGATTTCAAAACCTCCAAGAAATATGGGATTATGTGAAAAGACCAAATCTATGTCTGATTGGGGTGCCTGAAAGTGACAGAGAGAATGGAACCAAGTTTAAAAACACTCTGCAGGAGAACTTCCCCAACCTAGTAAGGCAGGCCAACATTCAAATTCAGGAAATACAGAGAACACCACAAAGATACTCCTCGAGAAGAGCAACTCCAAGACACATAATGGTCAGATTCACCAAAGTTAAAATGAAGGAAAAAATGTTAAGGGCAGACAGAGA
>NW_012110563.1:99905-100609 GCF_000951045.1 Mandrillus leucophaeus | reverse complement strand
AGAACACCACAAAGATACTCCTCGAGAAGAGCAACTCCAAGACACATAATGGTCAGATTCACCAAAGTTAAAATGAAGGAAAAAATGTTAAGGGCAGACAGAGAGAAACGTTGGGTTACCCACAAAGGGCAGTCCATCAGACTAACAGCAGATCTCTCAGCAGAAACTCTACAAGCCAGAAGAGAGTGGGGGCCAATATTCAATATCATAAAGAAAAGAATTTTAAACCCAGAATTTCATACCAAGCCAAACTGAGTTTCATAAGCGAAGGAGAAATAAAATCCTTTCCAGATAATCAAATGCTTAGAGATTTTCTACCCATCACGCCTGTCCTACAAGAGATCATGAAGGAAGCACAAAATATGGAAAGGAACAAGTGGTACCAGCCATTGCAAAAACATGTCAAAATGTAAAGACCATTGATGCTAGGAAAAAAACTGCATCAACTAACAAACAAAATACTCAGCTAGTATCATAATGACAGGATCAGGTTCACATATAACAATATTAACCTTAAATGTAAATGGCCTAAATGGTCCAATTAAAAGACACAGACTGGCAAATTGGATAAAGAGTAAAGACCTATCAGTTTCCTGTATTCGGGAGACCCATCTCACATGCAGAGACATACATAGGCACAAAGTAAAGGGATGGAGGAAGATCTACCAAGCAAATGGAAAACAAAAAATGTCAGAGGTTGCAAT
>NW_012110563.1:95327-97418 GCF_000951045.1 Mandrillus leucophaeus | reverse complement strand
CACTCTCCCAACACTAAACCAGGAAGAAGTTGAATCCCTGAATAGACCAATAGCAGGCTCTGAAACTGAGACAATAATTAATAGCCTACCAACGAAAAAAAAGTCCAGGACCAGACGCATTCACAGCCGAATACTACCAGAGGTACAAGGAGGAGCTGGTACCATTCCTTCTGAAACGATTCCAATCAATAGAAAAAGAGGGAATCCTCCCTAAGTCATTTTATGAGATCAACATCATCCTGATACCAAAACCTGGCAGAGACACAACACAAAAAGTGAATTCCAGATCAATATCGCTGATGAACATTGATGCAAAAATCCTCAATAGAATACTGGCAAACTGAATCCAGTAGCGCATCAAAAAGCTTATCCACCATGATCAAGTGGGCTTCATCCCTGGGATGTAAGGCTGATTCAACATAGGCAAATCAATAAATGTAATCCAGCATATAAACAGAATCAAAGATAAGAACCACATGATTATCTCAATAGGTGCAGAAAAGGCCTTTGACAAAATTCAACAGCCCTTCATGCTAAAAACTCTCAATAAATTCGATATCCATGGAATGTACCTCAAAATAATAAGAGCTATTTATGACAAACCTACAGCCAATATCCTACTGAATGAGCAGAAACTGGAAGCATTCCCTTTGAAAACTGGCACAAGACAGGGATGCCCTCTCTCACCACTCGTATTCAACATGGTGTTGAAAGTTCTGGCTAGGGCAATCAGGCAAGAGAAAGAAATCAAGGGTATTCAGTCAGGAGAAAAAGAAGTCAAATTGTCCCTCTTTGCAGATGACCTGATTGTATATTTAGAAAACCCCATCATCTCAGCCCAAAATCTCCTTAAGCTGATAAGCAACTTCAGCAAAGTCTCAGGATACAAAATCAATGTGCAAAAATCACAAGTATTCTTATACACAAGTAACAGACAAACAGACAGCCAAATCATCAATGAACTTCCATTCATAATAGCTTCAAAGAGAATAAAACACCCAGGAATCCAACTTAAAAGGGATGTAAATGACCTCTTCAAGGAGAACTGCAAACCCCTGTGCAGTGAAATAAAAGAGGACACAAACAAATGGAAGAACATACCATGCTCATGGATAGGAAGAATCAATACTGTGAAAATGGCCACACTGCCCAAGGTAATTGATAAATTCAATGCCATCCCCATTAAGCTACCAGTGACTTTCTTCACAGAATTGGAAAAAGGTGCTTTAAAGTTTATATGGAACCAAAAAAGACCCACATTGCCAAGACAATCCTAAGACAAAAGAACAAAGCTGGAGACATCATGCTACTTGACTTCAAACTATACTAAAAGCCTACCGTAACCCAAACAGCACGGTACTGGTACCAAAACAGAGCTATAGACCAATGGAATAGAACGGAATCCTCAAAAATAATACCACGCATCTACAGCCATCTGATCTTTGACAAACCTGACCAAAAAAAAAAAAAAAAAAGAAATGGGGAAAGGATCCCTTATTTAATAAATGGTGCTGGGAAAATTGGCTAGCCATAAGTAGAAAGCTGAAACTGGATCCTTTCCTTACTCCTTATATGTAAATTAATTCAAGATGGATTAGAGACATAAATGTTAGACCTAATGCCATAAAAACCCTAGAAGAAAACCTAGGTAATACCATTCAGGACATAGGCATGGGCAAAGACTTCATGTCTGAAACACCAAAAGCAATGGCAGCAAAAGCCAAAATTAACAAATGGGATCTAATTAAACTACAGAGCTTCTGCACAGCTAAAGAAACTACCA
Source organism: Mandrillus leucophaeus (assembly GCF_000951045.1). Classification (NCBI taxonomy): domain Eukaryota; kingdom Metazoa; phylum Chordata; class Mammalia; order Primates; family Cercopithecidae; genus Mandrillus; species Mandrillus leucophaeus. The sequence goes on along the minus strand of NW_012110563.1, from coordinate 95,635 downwards.
TCAGGGTGAACAGGCAACCCACAGAATGGGAGAAAATTTTTGCAATCTACTCATCTGACAAAGGGCTAATATCCAGAATCTACAAGGAACTCAAATTTACAAGAAAAAACAACACCATCAAAAAGGGCAAAGGATATGAACAGACATTTCTCAAAAGAAGACTTTCATACAGCCAACAGACACATGAAAAAAATGCTCACTATCACTCGCCATCAGAGAAATGCAAATCAAAACCACAATGAGATACCATCTCACACCAGTTAGAATGGCGATCATTAAAAAGTCAGGAAACAACAGGTGCTGGAGAG
>NW_012110563.1:93006-95277 GCF_000951045.1 Mandrillus leucophaeus | reverse complement strand
ATCATTAAAAAGTCAGGAAACAACAGGTGCTGGAGAGGATGTGGAGAAATAGGAACACTTTTACACTATTAGTGGGACTGTGAACTAGTTCGACCATTGTGGAAAACAGTGTGGCAATTCCTCAAGGATCTAGAGCTAGAAATATCATTTGACCCAGCTATCCCATTACTGGGTATATACCCAAAGCATTATAAATCATGCTGCTATAAAGACACATTGCACACATATGTTTATTGCAGCAGTAATCACAATAGCAAAGACTTGGAATCAACCCAAATGTCCATCAGTGACAGACTGGATTAAGAAAATATGGTACATATACACCATGGATTACTATGCAGCCATAAAAAAGGATGAATTCATGTCCTTTTAGGGACACGGATGCAGCTGGAAACCATCATTCTCAGAAAACTATCACAAGAACAGAAAATCAAACACCACATGTTCTCACTCATAAGTGGAAATTGAACAATGAGATCTCTTGGACACAGGAAGGGGAACATCACACACCAGGGCCTATTGTGGGGAGGGGGAAGCGGGGAGGTATAGCATTAGGAGTGATACCTAATGTAAATGACAAGTTAATGGGTGCAGCACACCAACATGGCACATGTATACATATGTAACAAACCTGCGCGTTGTGCACATGTACCCTAGAACTTAAAGTATAAAAATAAATGAGATACTATTTGATATGGTTTGACTGCATTCCCACCCAAAAACTCATTTTGAATTGTATCCTCATAATCCCCACATGTCAAGGGCAGGACCAGGTGGAAGTAATTGCATCATGGGGGTGGCTTCCCTCATGCTGCTCTCATGAGAGTGAGTGAGTTCTCATGTGATCTGATGGTTTTATAAAAGTCTGGCATTTCCCCTCTTGGCACGCACTCTCTCCTGCCATCTGTGAAGAGATGACTTATACCATGATTTTAAGTTTCCTGAGGCCGCCCCAGCCATGCAAAACTGTGAGTTAATTAAACCTCTTTTCTTTATAAATTACCAAGTCTCAGAGATTTCCTTATAGCAATGTGATAACAGAAAAATACAACATTACATACACACTAGAATGACTAAAACTCAAAAATCTGACAATGCTAGTTGCTGGCAAGGATATAGAGCAACAGGATCTCTCATTCATTGCCAGTAGAAAGGCAATATAGTACAGTTACGTTGGAAAACTGTTTTCAGATTCTTACAACGCTGAACAGAGTCTTATGGTTTGCTACTAGGTTTAATCCAATTAATTTTAATAGTTATGTTGATACAGACACTTGCATACAGATGTTTATAGGAGCTTTATTCATAATCACCAAAAATTTAGAGCAAGGAAGATGTCCTTTAATAGGTGACTGAATAAGCAAAATGTACATCCACATAATGTAATATTACTAAGCAATAAAATATATTAGTTATCAAGCCACAAAAAGACTTAAATGAATTTTACATACATAATCCTAAACAAAAGATAATGGCCTGAAAAGGCTATATATTATATTATTCCAATTATATGACATCTTGGGAAAGGCAAAATTATACGGATGGTAAAAAAGAAGACACTTGCAATGGTTTAGAGTAAGAACATTGAATGGGTAAAGTGCAAGGCATTTTTAAGAAAGGTTTAGTTATTCTGTATAATACTGTAACGGTGGATATGCAATACTACACATTTGTCAGAACTCACAGAAATTTACAGCACAAAAGGGGAATTATATGCAAACTTTTTTTTTTAATACTTTAAGTTCTAGGGTACATGTGCATAACGTGTAGGTTTGTTACACAGTATACTTGTGCCCTGTTGGTGTGCTGCACCCATCAACTTGTCAGCACCCATCAACTCGTCCTTTAGATCCAGTATAACTCCCAGTGCAATCCCTCCCCACTCCCTGCTCCCCATAATAGGACCTGGTATGTGATGTTCCCCTTCCCGAGTCCAAGTGATCTCACTGTTCAGTTCCCACCTGTGAGTGAGAACATGTGGTGTTTGGTTTTGTGTTCTTGTGATAGTTTGCTGAGAATGATGGTTTCCAGCTGCATCTATGTCCCTGCAAAGGACACAAATTCATCCCTTTTTTGGCTGCATAATATTCCATGGTGTATATGGGCCACATTTTCTTAATCCAGTCTGTCACTGATGGACGTTTGGGTTGATTCCAAGTCTTTGCTATTGTGAATAGTGCCACAATGAACATACGTGTGCATGTGTCTTTATAGCAGCATGATTTATAATGCTTTGGGTATATACCCAGTAATGGGATGGCTAGGTCATAT
>NW_012110563.1:62349-90001 GCF_000951045.1 Mandrillus leucophaeus | reverse complement strand
TATGTGGTCAATTTTGGAATAAGTGCATTGTGGTGCTGAGAAGAATGTATATTCTCTTGATTTGAGGTGGAGAGTTCTGTAGATGTCTATTAGGTCCCCCTGATGCAGAGATGAGTTCAATTCCTGGATATCCTTGTTTACTTTCTGTCTCATTTATCTTTCTAATGTTGACAGTGGGGTGTTGAAGTCTCCCATTATTATTGTATGGGAGTCTAAGTCTCTTTGTAAGTCTCTAAGGACTTTCTTTATGAATCCGGGTGCTCCTGTATTGGGTGCATATATATTTAGGATAGTTAGCTCTTCCTGTTGAATTGATCCCTTTTTACCATTATGTAATGGCCTTCTTTGTCTCTTTTGATCTTTGATGGTTTAAAGTCTGTTTTATCAGAGACTAGGATTGCAATCCCTGCTTTTTTAGTTCTCCATTTGCTTGGTAGATCTTCCTCCATCCCTTTATTTTGAGCCTATGTATGTCTCTGCATGTGAGATGGGTCTCCTGAATACAGCAAACTGATGGGTCTTGACTCTTTGACTCTTTGTCCAGTTTGCCAGTCTGTATTTTAATTGGACGATTTAGTTCACTTACATTTAAGGTTAATATTGTTATGTGTGAACATATTCCTGTTATTATGATATTAACTGGTTATTTTGCTCGTTAGTTGATGTAGTTTCTTCCTAGCCTCAATGGTCTTTACATTTTGGCATGTTTTTGCAATGGGTGGTACTGGTTGTTCCTTTTTATGTTTAGTGCTTCCTTCAGGGTCTCTTGTAAGGCTGGCCTGGTGGTGACAAAATCTCTAAGCATATGTCTACCTGTAAAGGATTTTATTTCTCCTTCGCTTATGAAACTTAGTTTGGCTGGATATGAAATTCTGGGTTGAAAATTCTTTTCTTAGGAATATTGTATATTGGTCCTCACTCTCTTCTGGCTTGTAGAGTTTCTGCTGAGAGATCTGCTGTTAGTCTGATGGGCTTCCCTTTGTGAGTAACCTGACCTTTCTCTCTGGCTGTCCTTAACAGTTTTTCCTTCACTTCAACTTTGGTGAATCTGACAATTATGTGTCTTGAAGTTGCTCTTCTCGAGGAGTATCTTTGTGGTGTTCTCTGTATTTCCTGCATTTGAATATTGGCCTGCCTTACTAGGTTGGGGAAGTTCTCCTGGATGATATCCTGCAGAGTGTTTTCCAACTTGTTTCCATTTTCCCCCTCACTTTCAGGCACCCCAATCAGATATAGATTTGTTCTTTTCACAAAATCCCATACTTCTTGAAGGCTTTGTTCATCTCTTTTTCTTTAGACTTCTCTTCTCACTTCATTTCATTCATTTGATCCTCCATTGCTTATACTCTTTCTTCCAGTTGATCGAGTCGGTTACTGAAGCTTGTGCATTTGTCATGTATTTCTCATGTCATGGTTTTTATCTCTGTCAGTTCGTTTATGGCCTTCTCTTCATTGATTATTCTAGTTATCCATTCTTCCATTCTTTTTTCAAGATTTTTAGTTTCTTTGCACTGGGTGTGTAATTCCTTCTTTAGCTCTGAGAAGTTTGATGGACTGAAGCCTTCTTCTCTCAACTCGTCAAAGTCATATGTCATCCAGCTTTGATCCATTGCAGGCCATGAGCTGCATTCCTTTAGAGGAGGAGATGTGCTCTTACTTTTTGAATTTCTGGCTTTTCTGCCCTGCTTTTCCCCCATATTTGTGGTTTTATCTGCCTTTGGTCTTTGATGATGGTGACCTACTGATGGGGTTTTGGTGTGGGTGTCCTTCCTGTTTGTTAGTTTTCCTTCTAACAGTTAGGACCCTTAGCTGTAGGTCTGTTGGAGATTGCTTGAGGTCCACTCTAGACCTTGTTTGCCTGGGTATCAGCAGCAGAGGCTGCAGAAGATAGAATATTGCTGAACAGCGAGTGTACCTGTCTGATTCTTGCTTTGGAAGCTTCCTCTCAGGGGTGTACCGCACCATGTGAGGTGTAGGGTGTCAGACTGCCCCTAGTGGGGGATGTCTCCCAGTTAGGCTACTCAGAGGTCAGGGACCCACTTGAGCAGGCAGTCTGTCAGTTCTCAGATCTCAACCTCCGTGTTGGGAAATCCACTGCTCTCTTCAAAGCTGTCAGACAGGGTTGTTTGCGTCTGCAGAGGTTTCTACTGCTTTTTTTGTCTGTTTGTTTGGCTGTGCCCTGTCCCCAGTGGTGGAGTCTACAGAGACCGGCAGGCCTCCTTGAGCTGCTGTGAGCTCCACCCAGTTCGAGCTTCCCAGCGTCTTTGTTTACCTACTTAAGCCTCAGCAATGGTGGGCACCCATCCCCCAGCCTGGCTGCTGCCTTGCCTTTAGATAGCAGACTGCTGTTCTATCAATGAGGGGGGCTCTGTGGGCGTGGACCCTCCTGGCCAGGTGTGGGATATAATCTCCTGGTGTGCCATTCGCTAAGACCCTTGGTGAAGCACAGTATTGGGGTGGGAGTTACCTGATTTTCCAGGTGTTGTGTGTCTCAGTTCCCCTGGCTAGGAAAAGGGATTCCCTTCCCCCTTGCACTTCCCAGGTGAGGCAATGTCTCACCCTGCTTCAGTTCTCGCTGGTCGGGCTGCAGCAGCTGACCAGCACCCATTGTCCAGCACTACCTAGTGAGATGAACCCGGTACCTCAGTTGAAAATGCAGAAATCACCCGTCTTCTGTGTTGCTGGCACTGGGAGCTGGAGACTGGAGCTATTCCTATTCGGCCATCTTGCTCCGTCCCTCTATGCAAACTTTGAAAAAATAATTTAGAAGATTGGAGGATCCCAATATGTAATGCACAAAATAATATAACAGTCTAAGTATATTATAAAAACATGAAAAAATCATGAGAGTGGGGAGGTTAAAGGTGCTGATCTAAGCAATTTTAGAAATGAGTTGCATATGGAAGACTAAAGGCAAAACAAATTGTGTTTGTGTACTACATTCTAGTTGATAAAGTTGTGTTCCATGAGACCATAGATTAACAATTATATCACTATACACGTTTTTTAAAATTAAATAATTAAACGAGTGGAAAACAGTGGGAGCCACATTTCTAATTGTTGGAGTGGGAAGTTGCAGATAAAGAAATGGAGGAGGCTAGAACCATCTATGTGGTGATGCATTAGAGTCAGAGACATCCATTGATATAAACTCATGTTTATCTTAACATAGACATAATTTCAAAAAGAAAAATTCTACATATGGGTACATACATGAGTCAGCATATGCATATATGACAAACAATGTCACCCCAGTAGCACTGAACACACCTAGTACCCACACCTTCATTTCAATAAATTGAGCCACTCTCAATAAAAGGAACAAGGGCTGCCTGAAGAAATGACTGATCATTGAACTAGGAAAGAAAATATACCCAAAAGTCCATGAATGACAGACTGGATTAAGAAAATGTGGCATATATACACCATGGAATACTATGCAGCCATAAAAAAAAGATGAATTATTGTCTTTTGTAGGGACATGGATGAAGCTGGAAACCATTATTCTCAGCAAACTATTGCAAGGACAGAAAACCAGACACCGCATGTTCTCACTCATAGGTGGGAATTGAACAGTGAGAACACTTGGACAGAGGAAGGGGAACATCACACACTGGGGCCTATGATGGGGTGTGGGGAGGGGGGAAGGATAGCATTAGGAGATATACCTAATGTAAATGATGAGTTAACGGGTGCAGCACACCAACATGGCTCATGTATACATATGTAATGAACCTGCACATTGTGCACATGTACCCTAGAACTTAAAGTATAATAAAAATTAAAAAAAGAAAATATACAAGATGAGCATGGAACATCTTATCATGTCAGGAAGTAATAAAGTGTTCCAAAAATATCCATAATTATAAGGCATGTGAAAATGACACAAGAGTCAACTAAAACATTTCCAATGACAAATGGTTTAAAAAAACTGGGGTGGGGGGAGGGAGCAATAAAATAAATACTCTAGTATTAAATTATAAAATAAAGTATAACATAAATATTTATTAGCACATAATGATCTAAATAAATGAGCAATTCAACAAATACATGGGAGGAAAGAGACAAATTTCCCACGTATATTAATTCCAAACAATTTTTGTCAATACTCTGTCCTCAAGTAAGGGGAGCATAACTCTCCACTCCTTAAGTGTGGAATGTGCGTAGTGACTTCCTTCTAAAGGGTACAGCATGAAAGGCTAAAAAAGAATGACTTTATAGTGGAGAAACCTGACAAGCACTACCTCAGCCACATCAAGAGTGATAAGTCATACTAATAATACGTACCCTTGATATGATTTGATTAAAAGTGCTGCATAGTGCTGCAACAAACATGCATGTGCATGTGTCTTTATAGTAAAATGACTTATAATCCTTTAAGCATATATCCAGTAGTGGGATTGCTGGGTCAAATGGTATTTCTGGTTCTAGATCTTTGAAGAATTTCCACACTGTCTTCCACAATGGTTGAACTAATTTACACTCCCACCAATAGTGTAAAAGCGGTCCTATTTCCCCACACCCTCTCCAGCATCTGTGGTTTCCTGACTTTTTAATGATCACCATTATAAATGGCATGAGATGGACTGAATAAAGAAAATGTGGCACATATACACCATGGAATACTATGCAACCATAAAAAAGAATGAGTTCATGTCCTTTGCAGGGACATGGATGAAGCTGGAAATCATCATACTTAGCAAACTAACATAGGAACAGAAAACCAAACACTGCCTGTTTTCACTCGTAACTGGATGTTGAACAATGAGAACACGTGGACACTGGGAGGGGAACATCACACACTGGAGCCTATTGGAGGGTCAAGAGCAAGGGGAGTGAGAGTATTAGGACAAATACCTAAAGCATGCAGGATTTTAAACCTAGTGACAGGTTGATGGTGCGGCAAACCACCATGGCACATGTATACCTATGTAACAAACCTGCATGTTCTGCACATGTATCCCAGAATGTAAAGTAAAATTATATCTATATGTACATAAAACCAGAATTTATTCATTAGTTGTAACAAATGTAACATACAGTACCAATATAAGATGTTAATAATGGAAGGCTTAAATGTGAAGTATATGAGAAGTCTCTCTGCTATCATCAAACTTTTCTGTAAATGGAAAACAGTTTTAAAATAAAAAGTTTATTTTTAAGTAATGAAAAACCATCCTAATCGCATTAGAATGTTGTAGACAATTACACTAAGATCTTCCAGAACGAAAAAGAAAAAAGTCAATAGTCATTGAAATAACGAAGAGGCAGAATGGCAATGAATTTCTCTACCTGAAACATTAGGAATTAGAATCAATGAAATAATGCTTCCACAATTCTGAAGTAAAAGGATTCCCAAACCAGAATTATATAAATAAGTATACTGTAATTGAGGTAACCTATGTATATGCATACATTACCTTTTGGGAAATTACATATTCTCTGCATTCCCTTTTGGAATCATGAAACTACTTCTTAGGAAGTATCTTTCCATACTTCATTACTCTAAAATTTGTTACATTGCTTCTTGTGCAATTGAAAACATAAGTTATATTAAATTCTTATTTCATAACGGGTAAACATATCTTTTATTTTTAAATCTCCAGGATTTAAATTTTGTTTTGGAAAGTATCACTAAGTATGTGCAATTTTATTATGCATGATCAAACTGGAGTAGTTAAACTGTTTTGACATTTATGGCACAATTATGGCCCAGATGTTTTCTATTCTGTTCTCGGAACTGTCTCAAATACCACTTTTCTAAAATTCACTCCTTTTTATACTATATCACTATGTTATAAATGGAAATGGAATTTCTGATACACGATCTGCCTTCTTTTCATGATAGATTCCTCTTCTTAAATATAAAAATCCAGAAGCAGAGAAGGAGACTGAGCACAAGTCAAAAGTCTCATGCTACTAAGTACTTATGGTTGAGTCAGAGGACTCTACATTCACAGAAACAAATGGGTTTCAGTATGTTTTTCCCTTTACCTGAAATATCCTTCTCATCCACCCACTTTACTGTTACTGAGCATTTTATTACTTTACAACTCTTTTTTATGTTTGTATTCCTGGGTCTTTTCCTTGTCTTTTCTCAGTGTTTTATTAATATCTTTGTAATACACACTTCTGTGTCTAACAAAGTGACAGTGTATTCCTCAAGAAAAATAAATTCATCATAGCCACCTCCATGCCCACAGTGCCTACCATACTATTCAATGAAATATTTGCCAATAGAATGAAAAATTAAGTAAAGAGAATACAGACATTATGGATGTCTATTCATCTCATTTTCTCACTTAATCTGTGGGTTATTGGTCTTCTTATTATTTGTATAAGCTCATATTAAAGTGCTACTCTTAGCCAGAAGGATTTGTTGTAACTATTTCCCAGATAGTAGTGTATTAATTTCCCAGTTAGTAGCATATTAATTCCATTTATGAAGTTTTAATGTGTATTTATGACTTGTGAGAGTTTATATTTTATTACTTTTGTTACCAAATTGAATTTCAAACAGCAAAATGAGTAGTATTTTTTCCTGGGCTATTGGTCCTGTAAATTGGTAAACAAATCATGGTATCCAGCAAGTTAACTCTTTTAATCATTGCTCTCTGATCTTCATGGTCTTCCCTGTTGGGTCTTTCCTTTCTTCTTCCCTGTATCAGTAATATCTGTCATAATTTGCTATCTCTATTGTTGGTAGTCATGACTGACACCATTGGGTACAATTAGAAGGTAGCAGTATTAAACCATAAAACAGTATTAGAGGGAGATGTAATGAACTGTAGCAAGAATATAGGGTACACTTGTAGATGCCTAATGGGAAAACTTATTTTGACATCTTCAATTTCATTCTAAGCTCAATTCTTTCTGAATGAACTACATGTATTCAAATATATTTGAATACATTAAATATCCTGCATTTATTCAGGAGAATTTATATTTTGTGAAAACTTGAAGGTTGAGGCAGGAGAATGGCGTGAACCCAGGAGGCGGAGTTTGCAGTGAGCCGAGATTGCGCACGGCACTCCAGCCTGGCCTGGACGACAGAGCAAGACTCCGTCTCAAAAAAAAAAAAAAAAAAAAAAAAAAAAGAACCAAACACATATCCACTCGTTTTCTTTTCTTGCATAAAAAATAAAAACCCTCTACGCAATGGTACATTCGATTTTATTATTTTAAATTTTTTAAACTGTTTTAAATAAAGCTGCAACAATTTTAGCCACTTCTACATAAGGAAAATAAATCCAAATTGTATACAAATATGCTCCAACTCTCATCGCTACTCCATTTAATCTTACTGTAGGGATACAATGAGTTGTAAAGAAAGTAAACAAATGGGATTAGGGTAATCGTTTTCTGTAGTTCACTAATGATTTCTTTCCTGTAATTTTACACAGTTTCTGGCTTCACTGTTATTTTGGGCTGTGGCATGGAGTGTTTTTTATATGCTTGAGGTTCTACAAAATTTTTTTTTTTTCAGCGACATACATATGTGTTAACTCACAGTTAAAAGATACTAAGATCTTATATTTTACTATGACTGGAAAGAGACTGTCACCATAGCTTACTGTTCCTGTAGTCTGTCTTTTCTTTGTCAACTCTAGTAGCGGAGAAATTTACGTAAATGCACAATACAGAATGAGAACCAGAACTAATTGTGTCACTCGCTGGCCATTTAGTTCTATTACAAAATCAACCAAAATGAGGTCAACAATGACTAAAAACGAATACATCTTTGCTCTCTTCAACAGCCAATTGGTCATTTTCCTTACCATTTGCATTGTGAAGCTAACACACCTGCTTTTTCATGATTTGTGAGCACATCTGGGATGCTCCCTCCCCCACTACAGTATAAGCTCCTTTAAAGAGATTATTTATCTTTGTGTTCTTTTCTTCACCAGAGCCTTGAAAAATCATTCATATATAATATACACTGAAACTATATATGTATATATTCCAAGCAATTTTAATTGCTAGATTCCCCCAAAGTAATTATCTCTTTTAAAGTATTTCCCCGCTTAATTTTATACTTCACTTAGCATATCTTTGCTTTGAACATCATGTCATAATTATGATGTTCTTTAAAGTGTTGTTAATATTTCCTGTATTAATTCTGTCTTGTTAGCTATGTTGGCAAAACTCCCTGTTTTCCTGTGATTCTTTTAAATGAGCCCAGTGGCTAAAATGTAATTGACAGATTCAATAAAAGGCTTGAACATTGTTAACTTGCATTTCCATGGCACAAAGAAAGAGGCCCTCTTTTGGGATTTCCTGCTCACATGTACAGCCTCCTCACATGTGATTTCTTACGTTTCAAAATGGTAATGCACCCCTAAACTAAAATCGATTTGCAAATTCAATTCATATTAAAAATATCAGGAAGTGAAAGCCAAGGCACAGAATTAGGGAGGCAGATGTAATACAAATATAAAATATAAAAAATTTTGTTCTTGTCTTTCTGATCTTCACACTTTTTATCTATGCTTATCTCATTATTTCAGTTAAGAACATCTGAAAATAATTTAAGCAACAGAGAAGGATTTTATGCTAAGAAATCATAAAAACAAGAAGTGGAGACACGACGACTAAACGAAATATAGCCCGGATGGGATCCTGGAACAGAAAAAGGACAATGGGTTAAAAACTAAGGAAAACTGAAAAATGTATGGTCTGTAAAACGTTCATAAATGAAGAGGAGAACTTCCTGAATCAAACATTCTACCTCATCTTACAATTCTGCATTATAGAGCACTAGGATGTTATTAAACACCACTTCAGTTTTTAGTAAAAGCTACGCCAATGACTTAGTGAAAATAGGAATGTGGTGCTTTCTGTTGTAGATGCAGGAAAATGTTATAAAAAGATTTATTCTTATATTATATACAGTCTCCTTTTCCACTTTCATGAACATTAACCTATGGTCCCAGTTAAGTTACAGTGTGGACTTTATGGTATAAATAATTTCCTTGATTATTATCTACAACCACTAGGAAATAAGACATTGTTTTCAATACTTGTCAAAGCCCTGCCATGTATGGAACATACATTTCCCATCAAAGAGCAATGTCAAATTGTGTATTTTATGCTTCTTTGTCTTACCACTTCTATAATATGCAATTATTTATTTTCCTTTTGAAAGGGTGGGTTTGTCGACTCAGTCCTAAATCCTATTCTTCATTCATAGTATCTCTAGACTCCAGATTTTCAACCTACAAGAAGATTGAAAAAAATACTTTCAGGTGGAAACATTCTTGGAATCTGAACAGATTATGCTTTTGTATTAAGAGACAAGGCAGGACCACAGATTTATTCATGCCATCTCTCCGAAACATTTACTCCCTCTATTCCCTGCAGTGTCAGCACTTTCAGCACCTTTATCCTCAGCTTCCTTAAGGTTAGCTGAACATCTCCATCAAAGACAGTGTGCAGGCAGCATGAACCTTGATCAGCGGGGCAAAAGATCTGGCTTCTAAATAAAACTAGACTTGAATTGGCTATTTATTTTGGGGCCAGTGCTGTTCCCTAGATACCACGTTCATCACCACTGAGTTGAACCAGGTCCCTCCTAAGTCTGACAGTCTGTGAATCTGAGGTGCTGGAAGTAAATAGAAATATGATCATAGGAGAAGCAGAATAGAACAGGAAGCGTGGATCACCTTGTTTGTCTCTATAGATGGTTGGGTTAGTCACAACCACCTCAAAAGGCCTCTGTTGGTACACTCCTCAGCACAACTACCAAGAAAGCCTTTCCTCATGCTCCCAACAAAAAATAAACTTTCCCTTCTGATTTTACTTAGTATACTGTATCCCCTTATAGACCCTTAATAAGTCCCATGTTTGATTATAATTATTTACTAATATCTCATTTTAAAGTTTGTATCAAATTAGTAAAAAAATACTTAATATGTGAAAAAGTATGGTGTTAATCTTATTTATGCAGAGTACGTAAATCAAAATTAGAATGCATCTGTCCTCCATGCTTGAGAAAATTAAAAGATTGAACAAATTGTTTGAAAGGTATTAAAAAATATTTTCATAAAGCGTAAAAGAAAACATTAGTATCTAAGCAACCCAGATAAAGTGCTTTTTAGTCAGGAGAGCTTAAAGCAAAAAAAAAACAACCAAAAAACAGACAAAAACACACACACACACACAAAAAAAAACAAAAAAAAAAAAAGAAGAAAGAAAGAAAGAAAGAAAGAAAGAAAGAAAGAAAGAAAGAAAGAAAGAAAGAAAGAAAGAAAGAAAGAAAGAAAAGGTAATATATGTCCTTTAAGAAAAAATTACTGGTAATTATACTCCACATTAAAATAGGCGAAATCAAATTCTCAGAGCCCTCAATCTGTTACTGATACTCTCATTTAAGTGTTGGGAAGCAGTTAAACTGTATAAAACAGAGCCTCTCCATTTTGTTTAAGGCATTTCTTCTTAACTAATAAAGAAGTTAAAACTGAAGAAAAATCATTCTTTGCCAGAGTAGTGGTTCAATTCAAAGTACAGAGAATGCCGTTTCAGTGTAAAGCCCGCTTTACCTACAGCTGGGGCAGGGTATCAGAAAGGACTTCCTAAAAAGAGAGGCAACTTGAATTCTACCTTGAGTAAATGACACTCAGGACTTGACTGAAGCAAGAAATGTGGTGTGTGTGTGTGTGTATATACATGCTTTCTCACTTGCTTTGCTAGATATATTCTGTGTTCTCCTCAGGATCTAGGCTTAACTCACTTACAGCTTTTGGGAAGTGACCTGAATAGGCTACAGTTGATGATTCTCTTATGCTTCACGCTGAACTCCATTGGCCAATGGGGAGACCATGCAGGAAGTCAAAGTGTCTGAGAGGGGGAAGGCAGGGGACTTATTCTAATAGATCCCAGGCTGAGTGATTGTCCCAGCATGGAAGTGTTCTGGAACCAAAACCATAGATATTTTTGATTATTATATCCATGATCTGAACCCAGGTTCAGGTGCTCCTTTGATCAATTAAGATTGTTTCCACACAACTCTTTTACTGCCAAACTAATAATTGTTCCACCCTTTCACCCCCTAAGAGCCAAGGTTAGTAATAGCTCACTGTTACTAACCCTTAGATATTGCACTAGTCTTTGTGGATTCTCTGTACTCTGTCCAAACATTTTTAAGAGGGTCCAGTAAGATACTTCTTGAGTTATACTAATATGAGTATGCTACTGGTTTCTTCCTGGAACACTGAATGACACATATGTCCTTGATGATTGGAGGAGACACAGGAAAATGTGGACACACAATAGAATAATCAGAATATGGAAATTCTAGACATTCAGAAAATCAAAATACCTTCAGTTTGAGAAAGTAAAAGATTATGGGCAGCTTATCCCCCAAAATTTAAAGACAGAATGTGCAGGGACACCCATGAACACAAATGAACATGAGACTCAAGCTTTGGTGCCTCCTACTGCTTTCTACAGCTCCTCTCCTTCCTAAGCTCCAGCTTCCTCACAGCTGTGCACCATATGGCTAAGCCTCCTCAAGCATCTTTGTCCCACTCATCCTATTCTAAGATGTCCATACTTGAAGGGTTTTATAAAATAGAATTATTAATCTTGGGAGACATGAAAGAGGTCATGAAATTAATTGAAACCACGTGTGAATAATATGTATATACGTGAATTTTCCTGGGAGGGGAAATCATTGGCTTTCAGTAGATTTTCAGCTGAGCTTATAATCTCTAATGCCCCAACACACACACACAAACATACACTGTTTTAATGTGAATTATTTGTTAATTTCTGATAAGAGATACATGAAGGTATACAGAAGTGCATTGAACATAGAGTGTACATAGGACACATATTTTATAGCATTGGTTCACAATGTAATAGATTTTACTATGGTGTTCTTGAATCAAAATACTTAGGTTCAAATCAGGTTCTAATTAACTGGTTGACAGGGAACATTTTCTTAATATTTTTTATCCTAGACCTTTATGTGTTATAAATAAGAACAATAAAAATGCCTACATCAGAGGGTTATTATAGGAATAGCTGAGATATTACTGATGAAAACTCCTTGTAAACCAATATCTCATCCAAGAGTATTTTTATTTTAAACAAGACCCTTACACTTTAACCCAGGATGGTCAATCTTCAATGGTGGGCCCTGGTATCATGGTTTTATATATTTTAATACATTTGCTTGCATTGTACCAAAAAGTTTTTGCTAGCTTAAACCAATCCTATAACTAAAAACATCTGAAATTCTTCTCATGACAATTTCTACATAATTAAATGTAGTTATCTCATGTTATTTCATTTGGAGAGATTTTAAAAATGAATTTAATGTCTCTGAAAATGTTTTGTCAGGAGTGATATGTATTAGGTCATATATTATCACTTTCTCACCTATTATATGAAAATGTTGAGGTATTTAAAAAAAAACACATTTATTTTAGAGCCAGGAATCAATGTACTGTTGGGAATTAGATATACCATTATCATTGTTAAGAATTTAAAAATTATTGATATTTGATACCTGACCTTTATTAGTGTGTAAATTTTTAAAAATTTGCTAAACCTTTTCCAGTTTATTCACTAAATTTAATTGCCTAAATCACATATGTGATAACCTTCCTCCCTGCTTTCCTACTGTTTACCACATTTCCTTGGTGGTTTCGCCTAGGAGCCCTTTTTAATAAACTACTGGGACAAGGATTATCATCTCAGGCTTGCTTTGGAGGAACCTGACCTAAGTCATATAGTGTCCAGAGCGTCATATATAATTGACAAACAGTGGCTGTTGTAATAATATTAGCATTAATTTCATTAGTCATAAAAGCTAAATGACTGGTAAATGTGCTTATTTTATGTTCATCACATAACTCTTGGAGAACCTGGATTATTATATTTTAGGATTAATTCATTACATTCACCCTAGGCCAGGTACCTATTTTATTGTATATATTAATGAGGTACAACACAATATTCTGAGATATTTATACTTTTTGGAGTGATTAAATAAAGCTAAAAACATAACCATTTAATTTTTCAAACCAGCTTTTTTGAGCAAAAGGGATATATGGATTAGTATCTTGACCAACTAGATGCTTTGTCATGCCCTTGATAATCTTCATAGAAACTCTCTAACATCTGGTGAATCCAACACAATCTTAAAATTCAAGTGACTCTTTCTCTTTAAATTAATATATTTATAGCTTTGTCTACAGAGTAATCAGATAATACAACTTTGGGGACATTTCTGTGCAGAAAAAAAACCCACAAAGGATCTTTATGTAATTAAAGACACAAGGTAAAGTATTATTGGAGGGTTGAATAAAAGAACCATGTATTAGGACTCCTCAGTTCTGTTCCAACTGTTGACTTCATATGCTTTTAAGCCTATTACTTAATCTAATTTGCCCATTATTTTATAAAATGAACTCTGCCCCTTGTTTCAAGGGATAAACACATTTCAAATAATGACAAATTGATTAAGTCATTCTGCTAGCAAGTGTTAGATTAAGTTTAGTATGAATCACAATTTTGGGGTAATTAAATATATCTGCAAATTATATTATTCTGAAGAACTGCAAGTTGTATCTGATTTATGGTATTAATTCTGATAAGGAATGTGGAAACTTCAATTATATGGGGTTTGCTTTGGGTTCACAGCAAGGGGTTTGTGCTATAAGTGCTTTATTTAATGTTTTGTCATACATTAATAGTTTAGCAGTGAGAACCATTGAAAAACTCTATTATCAAGCATTTCCCTATATGACCTCTCAGTTATATAATTTGCACCCCAATGAAATATGCCAAATAGAAGGAGTTTTTGAATTACATAAACGATGGTCAAAGTTAGACTAGAAACATCCATCGCCTTGTAATAATTTAAATATGCATCATGACATTAATAAAGTATATTTAAGTTTTGTAAGCCTCAAATTTTCTCTTCCCTATGTTATGCCAAGTTCAAAAAAGGCCAGTGGTGGGAGTAAGATTTCTGAAACTTGTAACAGATTTCACTTATTTCTTTCCCTTACAAATATGTCTTTATGATGCTATCATTAATGCATTATCAAAACTTTAATCATTCTGCATTTTTATTGATTGACTTGATATTTAAACAAGCACATAAGTTTTTACTATATTCCCCAAAGAAGCTGCAACTCCAAATATATTGACATATCACTGTGTCCATACTGGGATGGAGTTCCAATATTTTCTTTTTTGCTTTTTGCTGTTTTTGCTTTAAGTTTGGTTTGTTACATTTGTATTTTAGTGAAAGAAGCTACTAAAGATTGCTATAAGATACAAAAAAAATTACATAGGAAACCAAGAAGTAGCCTAGGAGAAAAGGAATGAAATTAAACATCAGACTATTACATCTTAAAATGGAATAGGGAATATCTCTGATCAATTGACGTGACCAAATCTAAGGTCGGGGCAGAAGAAACTAGGAGCTACAGAAGTTCCTAGTATCTTCACGAGTGAGGGGATTCTGAGCAAGTGACTCACACTCAAAAGCAGGGTCTAATTTGTCACTAGAAGCCTGGTTAACACCAATACAAATTCCTCTTGTTGCAGCCACGCTAGCACTCTGGGGATATTGCCTAAGTCTATAAAGGAAAGAATTGTTTAAGAAAAGTGCTTAGATATAGAGTCCAGGTCTGCAGTGTCAGAGTGGCATGGATGATCATAGCTGATCATGGCAACAAGAAAGTTTTTCCTTCTCACCTGCATGTTAAGCTGAAATTGGATCAGCAATTAGAGCTTATGACTTTGTCACCAAATGACATTTTTTTAGACTATGACAGCACGAGGTTACTGAATTGATTTGAGGAAGGAGGGAAAAATGATATGTCTGAAGAGATGGGTTGGTGGAGGTCAGAGTTGCTTAATTTACTAAGATAGATGTGATTTTATATTGATATCCGAACATGATAAAGGAGACACATACATTAGTAAGAGAACAATATATAATTAAGCTACACGTGAAGCATTGGACTAGGAGCCTGAAATCTCGGGTTTGAGTTTGAGCCCTACACTCAGAGCCCAGTTGTACCACAGTTCAGACACACTTGCAGCCCCGCCATCAATGCCTAAGGACAAAAACTCCTAAAAGCAGAGAAGAGGTCTGTTCCATCCTTCATGCAGCCTTTTCCACTATTAGGATTGCCAAATGAAAATTACACAAGCTGAAAATGTTAAGGAAACTCACAGAATGGGGGTAAGGGGATGCTTATACATAAAATCTGAGCTAATCCAAATTAAAATGCCTGCAATATTCTTTTAATGACAAATTTAAGATTTCTCTGTACTTTATATCAGTTATTATTCCAAAAATAATTATTTCCTTTGTTCCACAGAGGAAAACTCAATTTACAATAATTTTGTTATTTGAATTATTCAGTCAAGGAAATGTAGACAAGTCAGCTAATGGAGTTATGTCTTAAACCAAGTTAAGAACAGCAACAAATTTGTGTACTAAGAAACTTCTTTATTATAGAAGAAAATGAAGTGTAATAGTAGTTCTGACCTATGCAACTCGCCAATAATTTCCAGCTTGCCTTAAGAGACTTTGATTTTTAGTGGCCTCATGCTCCACTGAATGGCAAAATTTCAAAGGTTACTTCTAGCTGGTATAATCAGCCCAACAGATCAAGTATACAGCTGTCACAGCAGCAAAGCTGGGAAAGCTACTGTGTCCTGAAAACATGGAGTAAGCTGAAATAAAAGCTACATATTCAAAGTAGTAAATTAAAGGATGTTTCTACATGTTCATAATAAAACAAATCTTAAGAAAAATTCAACAAAAATAGCCAGGCTTTTCATGTCTGTGTGCTAATAACTATTTATTTGGACTAAACAGCACACACTTAAAATGTATTTGGCATTCTCTTGACCTAGAAGTTTCCAGCCATGGGAGAGAGAGCCGATTATGTCTCTCCTTGATTGGGCTGTGAATGCCTTGAAGACATGAGCTTTCTCTTATTTATCCAATGCTTAGCAGAGTACCTGACAGCTGAGCGATGTTTCAATAACTGGATGAACTCAAATGCTTTATCTCTCCTTTTACCTTTTTATTTTCCTATAATTTTAATTATAAATGCTTCTGAAGATTCTAACACTCTATTTCTCTCATATATGATGTCTTTTATCAATGTCATTCATAATTATGGATCAAATTTGAAATGCCATTTATTCTAAGAGATCTTTCTGTATCTTCCTCAATTACATGATTATTTTTTTCTCTCTCTCTTCTTTAACCCTCATTATCTTGCACCACAATCATGCCACTTAGCTTACTTGGTCCCTGATACTAGTTACTGAGGGATTTGACACATATTTAAGTCAAGAGTGACTGCTATCAGAAATTAGAATAAAAGTTATCTATTGATCTAAATAACATAAGACATATTGTTTCCTGAATCTCAAGTGAAAGTCCAATTTGTTAAACTAAGGAATCATTTCAAATCAGAATACAACTTATGGAGTCCTAATCATTGAATGAGAACAAAATAGGAACAGAAAATCACTCTCTGCAAGTAAGCATTTAATTTTGATTACCAGCTTCCTAAAGTTTCCATATTCCAATCTCTCTTCCTTCTTCTCATTCTCACTGACAACATTGTTTCCCATTTGACTGAGAAAACAAAAGCAATCAATAAAGAATTTCCACAGGATACCTTGACCAAACCTACCAAGCAATCTGCCTTGGTGCACTTTACTGCGTTTACTCAAGTTATTATTGAAAAGTTCTCAGTGTTCCTGTCAGGAACCAGCTCCTCTACTGTTCTGCTTGACCTTATCTCCTTTTATCTATTCAGAGACATTGCTTTAGTAGTTGTCCACACTTCCTCCTGAATTACCAGTTCCTCACTCTCTAATACATTCTTCCCATCACAAACAGATATGCTGAACTACCTGTTATAAAAAAGAAGGAAGGAAGGAAGGGAGAGAGGGAGGGAGGGAGGGAGGGAGGGAGGGAGGAAAATTCTGCAGTATTTCACATGTTTTTGTATTAGTGTTCTCCAAAGAAACAATACCAATGGGACACATAAACATGTGAAAGAGGAGATTTATTATGAGAATTGACTCACATGATTATGGAGGCCAAGAAGCCCCAGGATATGCTACCTGAAACTGGAGGACCAGGAAAGCTGGTGGTATAATTCAATCTTAGTCCGGTGGCCAAGAACCAGGGCAGCTGCTGGTGTAACTCCCTGTCAGAGGCTGAAGGCCTGAGAACCAGGAGGTAGAGGGTAAGGGGTGAGGAGGTGGGGTGAAGTTTATGTTAATCCTGGAGTCAGAGGCCAGAGAACCAGGAGCTCTGATGTCCAAGGTCAGGAGAAAGTGGATATCTCAGCTCATTAAGAAAAGGGGCACACTTGCTCTTCTTCCATCTTTTAGTTCTATTCAGATCCTCATGGATTGGATGAGGTCTGCTCATATTGGTGAGGGTGATCTTCTTTACTCAGTCTTCTGATTCAAATGCTAAACTCTCCTGACAGACAACTCACCATTACATCCTCAGGGACATACCCAGAAATATGCATAATGTATTATCAGCTATCTAAGAATCCTTTATCCTAGTTGACACATAAAATTAACCACTACAGCACTTTCACAAATACATTCCTCCAACTATTTTCTCTACTGTTTTTCTCCACTTCTTGCCCCTCCATCCTCTCCAACTGGCTTCAACCAGCTTTGACTTCACTACTTCACTGAAATAACTCATTTTGAGGTGACAAATGACCACATATTGTTAAATCCCATCATTATTCTCAGTCCTCATTTGCTTTTAATTTATGGACTACATTTGACACAGTTGATGCACTTTCTTCACCGGGTTTCAGAGCTCAGTATTAATTTGTATAAGTCTAGTCATTTAATGACTTGTCTTTTTGGAAGGAAGATGACCTCCTGGAAAATGTCCAAGGAAATGGGCTGTAGTCAAGTGTTTAACACTGTCAATTCAAATACTCCTTCAGCTGTTAATTTGAGGAAGCAGAACAGGCTGTAGGCTAAGGTTCTACCATATAATACAGTTGCAACAATAAGGATGAACTCCAACTTCACTTTCTGATTGTGCTGAGGGAGGTTAGTGCCCTCTGACTGTACAACTTGAAAACCCCACACTCTGTTCCAGGATTCTTCTCACCAAGCCTAGTATCTGCTGACTAGGTCCTTACGCCCTCCTGAGAGGCATATTTTTTCAATTTTAAAAATTTTCTTTCCAATTTCTATTTTAGATTCAAGGAGTACATATGCAGGTTTGCTACATGGTTAAATTGCATGTTATGGGGGTTTGGTGTACAGAAAATGTTGTTACCCAGGTAATCAGCATAATATCCAATAGGTAGTTTTTCAGTACTCACCCTACTCCCACTCTCTACCCTCAAGTAGGCCCAGGTATCTGTTATTCTCTTTGTGTCCATATGTACTCAATGTTTAGCTCCCACTGAGAACATGCAATATTTAGTTTTCTGTCTGTGCATTAATTTGCTTGGGATTAATTTGTCTCTAGTTTCTTCCATGTTGCTACAAAAAGAGGATTTCTTTTTTTTTATGGTTGTGTAGTAGTCCATAGTATATATGTACCACATTTTCTTTATTCAGTCCACTGTTGGTGGGCACCTAGGTTTATTCTATGTCATTGCTAGCATGAATAGTGCTGCAATGAATATCTGTGTGCATGTGCCCACATGGTTAAATTATTTATATTAATTTGGATATATATCCAGTAATGGGATTGCTGGGTGGAATGGTAGCACTATTTTACATTCTTTAAGAAATCTCCAGACTGATATCCACAGTGGCTTAACTAATTTACATTCTATCCAACAGTGTATAAGTGCTCCTTTGTTTTTTGACTTTTTAATAATAGCCATTCTGACTAGTGTGAGATGGTATCTCATTGTTGTTTTGATTTGCATTTCCCTAATTAATGATTAGTGATACAAGAGCATTTATTTTCATATTCTTGTTGAAAATGTGTATGTATTCTTTTGAGAAGTGTTTGTTCATGTCCTTTTCCTTTTTTTAATGGGGTTGTTTGTTTTTTGTTTGTTGATTTAAGTTCCTTATAGATGCTGGATATTAGACCTTTGTTGGATGCGTAGTTTGCAAATATTTTCTCCCATTCCTTAGGTCATCTTTTTATTCCGTTGATAGTTTCTTCTACTGTGCAAAAGCTCTTTAGTTAATTAGGTGTCACTTGTCAATTTTTGTTTGTGTTGAAATTGCTTTTGGAGTCATCATGATATCTTTGCCTGGGTCTTTTTCCAGAAAGTCATTTCCTATGTTTACTTCTAGCATTTTTATAGTTTTAGGTTTTGCATTTAAGTCTTTAATTCATCTTGAGATGATTTTTGTATATGGTGAAATGTAGGGGTCGAGTTTCAATCCTCTGCATATGGCTAGCCAGTTGTCCCAGTACCATTTCTTGAACACAGAGTTCCTTCCCCATTGATTGTTATTGTCAGTTTTGTCAAAGATCAGATGGTTGTAGTTGTGTGACTTTATTTCTGTGTTTCTAACCTGTTCCATTGGTCTATGTGTCTGTTTTATGCCAGTGTCATGCTGTTTTAATTCCTGTAGCCTTGCAGTATAATTTAAAGTCAAGAAGTGTGATGCCTTCAGCTTTGTTCTCTCTACTTAGAATTTCTTTGGCTGTTCAGGCTCTTTTTGGCTCCGTATGAATTTTTCAAAAAGTTTTTTCCTAATTCTGTAAAAAATGACATTAGTAGTTTGATAGGAATAGCATTGAATCTGTAAATTGCTTTGTGTAGTATGATCGTTTTAACAATATTGATTCTGCAGATCCATAAGCATGGAAAGCTTTTCCATCTGTGTCATTTTTAATGTCTTTCAGCAGTGTTTTGCAATTCCCATTGTAGAGATCTTTACATCCTTGGTTAGCTGCATTCCTAGGTATTTTATTCTTTTGGTGGCTATTGTGAATGGGATTGAGTACTTGATTTGTCTCTCTGCTTGGACGTTACTGGTGTATGGAAATGCTACTAATTTTTGTACATTGATTTTGTGTCCTGAAACTTTGCTGAAGTTGTTATCAGATCTAGGAGCCTTTGGGCAGAGACTACAGGGATTTCTATGTATAGAGTCATTTTGACTGCGAAGAGAGATAGTTTGACTTCCTCTCTTCCTATTTGGATGCCTTTTATTTATTTCTCTTGCTTTTTCAATTTTATTTGATAACATTTTATGTAAATGTTGTGTATGTAGTCACCCAGGAATTGGTATATGGTATTTAAATTTTTTTGTATTGTTTTGTCAGGTTTTGATATAAAAGATAAGTTGGCAAGATAAAATCAATTATGGAACTTACTATCATTTTTGTCAGAGATGAATGAGAATTGGTATTGATGATTTGGTCGTTATTTTCCCAGAACTCTGCCTAAAAATTCTAATAATGTTAATACTTATTTGAAACCATGTTCTTCATTATAATCAGAAGTTTCCTCAGGGAAAAACTATTATTTAGAATGCTATGTTGTTCCTTAATAAGTACAAACTCTTGCTCTCATCTTTCGTGTCTTTTTAATGAGCAACTAGTACAAATTATATTTCATTAATATTTCCCACTTAAGGATTTTATCTTATAGCTGTGAAAATGTCTTTAGAATAAAGCGGTTTAAATTATTATTTTCCTTGTCCAGTTAATAAAGCTTTCTGTCTTTGGTGCTTTTGATATCTGCCAAATATTTCACCTAACACTTTATAACTGTTTATCAGTGCATATTTTGGACTCAAGAATGGAGAGCCCAATTCCATCTTTAGGAATTGTATTTACCCTGATGAAGAGAAGCAACACGAGTAGCTGGTTGATAACATTTGCGCTGCCAAATTAAGACCATGAATACTACTTTTCCTTGCAATAAAAGAGTTTTGCTCTTAATAGCACAAAAATATTTATCACTGTCCCTAAGTGGAAAATTATTATACAAAAATTATTTTCATTTAATGTTTTTCATTCCAACTGAAACACACTTTATAATTTATAATAACCAAATTTTCACAAAATAATTTTAAAAGAATTTTTGTGTAATTTAAGAAAAAGCACTTTCCCTGTATTCTTGCCTACGCATTTTCCTTCAGAAAGTTGAGATTTCAAGGGAGAAGAAATTGTAGCTTTAATTTTCTGTGCAAATAAAATGTAGTGTATCAATTTTGCTTTAAAATTGCTTTAAATTGCTCTAATAAGACTTCTTGAAACATTGAATTCAATCTCAGCATAATCCACTTTAGGAAATGCTAAGCAAATGTTATTAATCACTCAGTATATTATGTCATGTGTCTTCAATCATGTTTCCATTTAATTTAAAATGTTTGGAATAAAATTGCATTGTGAGCTGATTCAAGACTTAGGGGAAAGCATTAGTTTCTCAAAAATACTATGAGTCAAATTTAAATATGTATTAATGCAAATATACTTTTGCTGGCATTGAGTGAAATGCAGAGTCATTGCTTTCCTATATTTATTGAGATGACAACCAGGCCAGCTGTAAGTTTTGATTCCATATTTAGAATAAAGTTATTTGATAATTAATACTAGATTAATTTACTCATCAAGATGAAATGGGAATGTTTAGTCCTAATGAGATAATATTGTTTTGTCTTGATTTAAGTAGGACTTTTCTCAGTATTATGGGAAATCTCATAATGGGACACACAGATACAATGGGAAATGGGAATTACCTGATCTTACTTCCTGTGGAGATGAGAGCAGAGAACAGAAGATAACAATGTTCCATGAATGACAATGAAATCAAAGAAGAGGAAGGTAATGAGTTAAGTAGGGGAGTCAGAGGCAAAAGTGAATCTGAAAATGAGGCCAATGGATCAGTACTACAGCAGCAAGGATGACACAAAGCATACACTGTGATGCAACCATGAGATCAGAAGAATGATGGAAAATCCTAGCATATAAGAGAAAAATAGAGTTTTAGGAATTTAAGAGACTGTTGAGTATATACCTAAGATGGGCTACATTGGTCTTTATTAAGCTGTGAGAATGACTCAGATGTATTTACAGGTTATGGCATAGGAAAAGGCAAAAACAACTCTTCTACCATTAAGATTCACTGACACCAATTGTGATTAGGCACACTGACAAATTGCCATTTTATTCACAGTAACTCTCTACATATCTTGCACACAGCACAGCCTAAAAGTTTTGAAAATTTTATATTCCAGGGAATACTTTCAATTATAGATTAACCCTAATGAAGGACAAATACTGTAGCATAACTGCAGGTTGGGAGGCAAAGTCTAAGGTCAATTCTACATGGTTTTCAAACAGTTCCCGAAGAGATGAAATCCTTGTTCAATAACTAAGCTGCTTATCAATGCACTCTTGAAGGCTTTCCTACATTTCCTCCCTAACTTCCCCATTGCCTCACTTGTGCTTCCATGACCACCTCCCAAATAAACACAAATCTTTGAGTTCCTGTATGTTTTAGGAATATTTAAGCTATGTACTGACAAATAGAAGACAAAGTAAGAACCTCAGAACTAATTAAATTTTTATTAATTCTAATATTTAATATAATTATTACTTTAAGATAGTGATTGACTTTGACCATTTTACCTTTAGAACATGAATTCAGATCACTTGCTTTGATCTAGTTCTTTTTTTAGTATATACAAATACAAAATATATATATATATTTTGCTACACTTAACAGAATGGGAAAAAATACATATTCTTTTAGGTTTCCATTATTTTGAGGGGAGGGGATTCCTCTGCATTCAAAAAGCAAGGTTGCTGGTAGTTTTACATAGCATCAACAAAATGTCAATGCTAGCTTCATGTGGAATCAATGAAACATTAGCAAGGCCTCCAAAATTAGGTTAGTCTGGAAGCATACTCTCAATAGCTCTATAAACATGACACCAGGCTAGAGAAAAATGATAAAAATATTTTTAAGTTAAACATTTTTTTAAAGTGTTAAAAGTGATACAAAAGAAAGTTTAAATTGAACAAATGATGAGTCTAAGTAACATTATTAGATATTTAACATTCTTCTAAAAGTGTAGGCCTATGAAATAGATAATGTCAATACTATACTTATTGAAAGTCTTCTAACATAATTTTTTATTTGCTTTTTTCTTTTCACTTGAAAATTTTTACTTATGAGAACCATAACTTGCTGCTTTTTAAAAAATTATAACTAAAGTTTCTTATTTCATAGCCACATAGATTTTCCAACAGTAGGCTTAAATCTCTTTCCAGTCATTGTTGGTATAAACTGTTTGCCTGCAGAAACCCAATCATTGTCGAAAAAACCCTCCAATACATCTACAATATTGTCTTGAATGGTGTCATGCATATTTCCTTTACCAAGTATAGTTTACCTGATATAATATAGCTATTGAACTCCTTAATCATAGATAATCCTTTCACACTCACACTCTTTCAAAAAATTCTAAGGTTTTCTTATGAAATAAGGAAAATAAAGTGTAGGAACTCATTGACAGCAGTAGTCTATTAGTGTACTACAAAGCTGCAAATTAATGAAATTTGAATCATCTTCATTTTACATGCATCCAACTCATTGAATCCTTTTTGGAAATTAAGAATCAAGATGTGGGAGATTGTAATGCTTCAAATGTAATTATGAAATGTTTATTTTAAACCTAATAATTGATTCATAGCCTATCCATGGATGTTTATGAGCAATATTTTGTAAATCAATTTTTGACTATTTTTCTTTGCAAGTTGTTTCATTTGTTATAAGCCAAGTCATAATTTATTGTTAATGCACTTTTCAAAAAGCAATAAATAATTTATTCCCTTTTGAAATCAACTTAAAATAAGTAACTAAAGTCTATAACTAAAGATAAGGTAAGAATAGATATTTGGAAATTTTTAAAAAGTAATAGAAAAATAAAATAAAGATTCCAACTGAGATGGTGCAAGAATTGGAAATGGTTATAATAATACAATATTTTGATCTTCCAAAATAATGATTTTTCACTGCCAATGCCATTGTACAAAGAGGCATCATTAAGCAGCTATTTTTGCATATGCAAGATGAAACATTATGCCTTTTCTTTCCTTCAAAACTTTATTTTCAAAAGAATGCTTTATATGTAGAAAACGGTAGTGGTACAAAGTGTGGTAAAGAAAAACACTTTTTGTTTTCTAATTTACAAATGAAAGTATGGAGTTTTAATCAGAAGTTTGATATCTCCTGTGCAAGCTAAACACATAATTTTATATTCCATTATATAAGTTTGTACTTCTGTTGCAAAGACTAAAGTTGTCAGCATGAAAATATGTTCTCAATAGTCATAATAAGTCATTCTTTTACTCAAGAAATTTCAGTACTTATATAATGCCAGACATTTTTCAAATTACTGGGGATACCCCAAATACAACTAAGCAGACATGATCTCTGCATTCTGGAATTTATATTCTAGTTAAAAGAGACATACAATAAACAGATATATAATATCAGATGGCGATGAGAGTTATAGACTGAAATAAAGTAAAATAAAGATAGCAGGCATAAGGCATGCTGGGCATAAAGGAGGCAGGGAGCTGCTACAAGGTCTGTAAGGTGACAAAAAAAAGACCCCATTAATGCCACAAAAATATTCCCATTCATATTCATTCTAGTAATTTAATTTTTATACCTGTTATTAGTTTTAATTATTTTAATTTACCTTTGCTAGTGAAATAAAAGTTTATTTCCCAAAGAGCTGTTACTCAGCACCATATATTGAATAAGCTATCTTTTCTGTATTTATATAAATCACGGACTTCACCACAGGCTAAATCTCAAAGTACATACAGATGCACTGTTGATTTTTTTTTCGTATCTACTTTTCTGTTTTTGTGCCAAAATCATACTGTTTCAATAACTGTAATTTTATAATATAATTTTATTTCTTGTAGGATAATACAAACCAAATAAACAGTGAATACTCTTTTTCTTTCAAGTGAACCTGAGAACCAGATTTTCAAATTTTGTAAACGGCCTTGTTAGAATTAGAATTGAAATTGTACTATATTTACATAGTAATTAGAGGAAAAACTATGTAAAAATGATATGATACTATTTCTTATCTTTTTTGAACTCACACTTAGAATTCCAGTAACAGGGTGGCTGGCAAGATGGCTGAATAGGAAGAGCTCCAGTCTGCAGCTCCTAGTGAGATTAACGCAGAAGGTGGGTAATGTCTGCATTTCCAACTGAGGTACCCAGCTTATCTCATTGGGACTGGTAGAAAATGGGTGCAGCCCACAGAGGGAGAGTGGAAGCAGGATGGGGCTTTTCCTCAGCAGGAAAGCACAAGGGATCAGAGAACTCCCTCCCCTAGCCAAGAGAAGCCGTGAGGGACTGTGCCATGAAAAATGGTGCACTTCAGCCCAGATACTATGCTCTTCCCATGGTCTTTGCAACCCACAACCAGGAGATTCTCTCGGGTGTGTTTACCACCAGGGCCCTGGGTTTCAAGCACACAGCTGGGCGGCCATATGGGCAGACACCAAGCTAGCTGCAGGAGTTTTTCTTCATACCCTAATGGCACCTGGAACACCAGTGAGACAGAACCATTCACTCTCCTGGAAAGGCAGCTGAAGTCAGGGAGCCAAGGGGCCTAGCTCATCAGATCACACCCTGATGGAGCCCAGCAAGCTAAGATCCACTGGCTTGAAATTCTCACTGCCAGCACAGCAGTCTGAATTCAAGCTGGGACACTTGAGCTAGGTAGGGGGAGGGAATTGAGTAGGCCATTTTCCTCTCACAGTGTAAACAAAGTAGCCAGGAAGTTCTTACTGGGCAGAGCCCACTGCAGCACCACAAAGCCTCTGTAGTCAGATTGCCTCTAGATTCCTCCTCTCTGAGCAGGATATCTCTGAAAGAAAGGCAGCAACCCCAGTCAGGGCATTATAGATAAAACTCCCATCTCCTTGGGACAGAGCACTTGTGGGAAGGGTGGCTGTGGGAACAGCTTTATTAGACTTTGCTGTCCCTGCCTGCCAGCTCTGAAGAGAGCAGTGGGTCTCTCAGCACAGTGCTCAAGCTTTGCTAAGGGTCAGACTGCCTTCTCAAGTGGGTCCCTGAACCCTGTGCCTCCTGACTGGGAGACACCTCACCGCAGGGGTCAACAGACATCTCATACAGAAAAGCTCCAGCTGGCATCTGGTGGATACTTCTCTGGGATGAAGCCTCCAGAGGAAGGAACAGGCAGCAATCTTTGCTGTTCTGCAGCCTCCTCTGGTGATAAAGGCAAACATGGTCTGGAGTGGACCTCTAACAAACTCCAGCAGACCTGCAGCATAGAGGCCTGTTAGAAGAAAAACTAACAAAGAGAAGGAATAGCATCAATATCAATCAAAAGGACATCCACACAGGAACTCCATCCAAAACTCACCAACATCAAAAACCAAAAGTAGATAAACCCACGAAGATGAAAAAAAAAAACAGTGCAAAAAAGTTGAAAATTCTAAAAACCAGAAAGTCTCTTCTCTTCCAATGGATCACAACTCCTTGTCAGCAAGGGAACAAAACTGGACGGAGAATGAGTTTGACGAATTGACAGAAGTAGGCTTCAGAAGGTGCGTAATAACAAACTCCTCTGAACTAAAGCAGCACATTTTAACCCAATGCAAGGAAGCTAAGAACCATGAAAAAAGGTTAGAGAATTACTAGCTAAAATAACCAATTTAGAGAAGAATATAAATGACCTGATGGAGCTGAAAAGCACAGCATGAGAACTTCCTGAAGTATACACAAGTATCAATAGCCAAATCAATCAAGCAGAAGAAAGGATATCAGAGATTGAAGATCAACTTAATGAAATAAAGTGTGAAGACAAGATTAGAGAAAAAAGTATGAAAAGGAACAAACAAAACCTCCAATAAATATGGGACTATGTGAAAAGACCAAATCTACGTTTTATTGGTGTACCTGAAAGTGATGGGAAAAATGGAAACAAGTTGGAAAACAGTTTTCAGGGTATTATTCAGGAGAACTTCTGCAACCTCACAAAGCAAGTCAACATTCAAATTCAGGAAATACAGAGAATGCCACAAAGATACTCCTCAAGAAGAGCAACCCAAATACACATGATTGTGAGATTCACCAAGGTTGAAATGAAGGAAAAAATATTAAGGGCAGCCAGAGAGAAAGGTCAGGTTACCCACAAAGGGAAGCCCATCAGACTAACAGTGGATCTCTCTGCTGAAACCCTAAAAGCCAGAAGAGAGTGAGGGCCAATATTGAATATTATTAAAGAAAAGATTTTCAACCCAGAATTTCACATCCACTCAAACTAAGCTTCATAAGTGAAGAAGAAATAAAATCCTTTACAAACAAGCAAATGCTGAGAGAAGTACTTAATATGGAAAGGAAAAAGTGGTACCAGCCACTGCAAAAAGATACCAAATTGTAAAGACCAATGACACCAAGAAGAAACTGCATTAACTAATGGGCAAAAATGACCAGCTAGAATCATAATGATAGGATGAAATTCACACATAACAATATTAACCTTAATCCATGTCCCTACAAAGGACACAAACGCATCCTTTTTTATGGATGCATAGTATTCCATGGTGTATATGTGCCACATTTTCTTAATCCAGTCTGTCACTGATGGACATTTGGGTTGATTTCAAGTCTTTGCTATTGTGAATAGT